>NC_089724.1:30606351-30906351 GCF_035083965.1 Branchiostoma lanceolatum
CTATACATAGTGATGTTTAGGCATCTCTTTTTATTTTTTTTTTTCCTGTCAATCATTCCATTTTTTTTTCTGTTAAGAGTAGCCTAACAAATTTTTTTCTATAAGTAGCTAACAAAACGTAGCTTTCGCCTACGGCCATATCACGTTGAATACATACCCGATCTCGTTCGATCTCGGAAGCGTAAGCAACGTTCGAGTCCGTCAGTACTTGGATGGTAGACCGCCTGGGAACACCGGATGCTGTAGGCATCTCTTTTTATTTTTTTTTTCCTGTCAATCATTCCATTTTTTTCTATAAGTAGCCTAAACAAAACAGTAGCTTTCGCCTACGGCCATATCACTTTGATAACACCCGATCTCGTTCGATCTCGGAAGTTAAGCAACGTCGAGTCGGTCGTACTTTGGATGTGAGACCGCCTGGGAACACCGGATACATGGAGTAGGCATCTCTTTTATTTTTTTCCCTGTCAATCATTCCATTTTTTTCTATAAGTAGCCTAACAAAACTGTATCCTCTTCGCCTACGGCCATATAACGTTGAATACACCCGATCTCGTCGATCTCGGAAGTTAAGCAAACGTCGTGGTTCCCCCGGTCAGTACTTGGATGGGAGACCGCCTGGGAACACCGGATGCTGTAGGCATCTCTTTTTATTTTTTTTTTCCTGTCAATCATTCCATTTTTTTTCTATAAGTAGCCTAACAAAACTGTAGCTTTCGCCTACGGCCATATCACGTTGAATACACCCGATCTCGTTCGATCTCGGAAGTTAAGCAACGTCGAGTCCGGTCAGTACTTGGATGGGAGACCGCCTGGGAACACCGGATGCTGTAGGCATCTCTTTTTATTTTTTTTTCCTGTCAATCATTCCATTTTTTTTCTATAAGTAGCCTAACAAAACTGTAGCTTTCGCCTACGGCCATATCACGTTGAATACACCCGATCTCGTTCGATCTCGGAAGTTAAGCAACGTCGAGTCCGGTCAGTACTTGGATGGGAGACCGCCTGGGAACACCGGATGCTGTAGGCATCTCTTTTTATTTTTTTTTTCCTGTCAATCATTCCATTTTTTTTCTATAAGTAGCCTAACAAAACTGTAGCTTTCGCCTACGGCCATATCACGTTGAATACACCCGATCTCGTTCGATCTCGGAAGTTAAGCAACGTCGAGTCCGGTCAGTACTTGGATGGGAGACCGCCTGGGAACACCGGATGCTGTAGGCATCTCTTTTTATTTTTTTTTTCCTGTCAATCATTCCATTTTTTTTCTATAAGTAGCCTAACAAAACTGTAGCTTTCGCCTACGGCCATATCACGTTGAATACACCCGATCTCGTTCGATCTCGGAAGTTAAGCAACGTCGAGTCCGGTCAGTACTTGGATGGGAGACCGCCTGGGAACACCGGATGCTGTAGGCATCTCTTTTTATTTTTTTTTTCCTGTCAATCATTCCATTTTTTTTCTATAAGTAGCCTAACAAAACTGTAGCTTTCGCCTACGGCCATATCACGTTGAATACACCCGATCTCGTTCGATCTCGGAAGTTAAGCAACGTCGAGTCCGGTCAGTACTTGGATGGGAGACCGCCTGGGAACACCGGATGCTGTAGGCATCTCTTTTTATTTTTTTTTTCCTGTCAATCATTCCATTTTTTTTCTATAAGTAGCCTAACAAAACTGTAGCTTTCGCCTACGGCCATATCACGTTGAATACACCCGATCTCGTTCGATCTCGGAAGTTAAGCAACGTCGAGTCCGGTCAGTACTTGGATGGGAGACCGCCTGGGAACACCGGATGCTGTAGGCATCTCTTTTTATTTTTTTTTTTCCTGTCAATCATTCCATTTTTTTTCTATAAGTAGCCTAACAAAACTGTAGCTTTCGCCTACGGCCATATCACGTTGAATACACCCGATCTCGTTCGATCTCGGAAGTTAAGCAACGTCGAGTCCGGTCAGTACTTGGATGGGAGACCGCCTGGGAACACCGGATGCTGTAGGCATCTCTTTTTATTTTTTTTTTCCTGTCAATCATTCCATTTTTTTTCTATAAGTAGCCTAACAAAACTGTAGCTTTCGCCTACGGCCATATCACGTTGAATACACCCGATCTCGTTCGATCTCGGAAGTTAAGCAACGTCGAGTCCGGTCAGTACTTGGATGGGAGACCGCCTGGGAACACCGGATGCTGTAGGCATCTCTTTTTATTTTTTTTTTCCTGTCAATCATTCCATTTTTTTTCTATAAGTAGCCTAACAAAACTGTAGCTTTCGCCTACGGCCATATCACGTTGAATACACCCGATCTCGTTCGATCTCGGAAGTTAAGCAACGTCGAGTCCGGTCAGTACTTGGATGGGAGACCGCCTGGGAACACCGGATGCTGTAGGCATCTCTTTTTATTTTTTTTTTCCTGTCAATCATTCCATTTTTTTTCTATAAGTAGCCTAACAAAACTGTAGCTTTCGCCTACGGCCATATCACGTTGAATACACCCGATCTCGTTCGATCTCGGAAGTTAAGCAACGTCGAGTCCGGTCAGTACTTGGATGGGAGACCGCCTGGGAACACCGGATGCTGTAGGCATCTCTTTTTATTTTTTTTTTCCTGTCAATCATTCCATTTTTTTTCTATAAGTAGCCTAACAAAACTGTAGCTTTCGCCTACGGCCATATCACGTTGAATACACCCGATCTCGTTCGATCTCGGAAGTTAAGCAACGTCGAGTCCGGTCAGTACTTGGATGGGAGACCGCCTGGGAACACCGGATGCTGTAGGCATCTCTTTTTATTTTTTTTTTCCTGTCAATCATTCCATTTTTTTTCTATAAGTAGCCTAACAAAACTGTAGCTTTCGCCTACGGCCATATCACGTTGAATACACCCGATCTCGTTCGATCTCGGAAGTTAAGCAACGTCGAGTCCGGTCAGTACTTGGATGGGAGACCGCCTGGGAACACCGGATGCTGTAGGCATCTCTTTTTATTTTTTTTTTCCTGTCAATCATTCCATTTTTTTTCTATAAGTAGCCTAACAAAACTGTAGCTTTCGCCTACGGCCATATCACGTTGAATACACCCGATCTCGTTCGATCTCGGAAGTTAAGCAACGTCGAGTCCGGTCAGTACTTGGATGGGAGACCGCCTGGGAACACCGGATGCTGTAGGCATCTCTTTTTATTTTTTTTTTCCTGTCAATCATTCCATTTTTTTTCTATAAGTAGCCTAACAAAACTGTAGCTTTCGCCTACGGCCATATCACGTTGAATACACCCGATCTCGTTCGATCTCGGAAGTTAAGCAACGTCGAGTCCGGTCAGTACTTGGATGGGAGACCGCCTGGGAACACCGGATGCTGTAGGCATCTCTTTTTATTTTTTTTTTCCTGTCAATCATTCCATTTTTTTTCTATAAGTAGCCTAACAAAACTGTAGCTTTCGCCTACGGCCATATCACGTTGAATACACCCGATCTCGTTCGATCTCGGAAGTTAAGCAACGTCGAGTCCGGTCAGTACTTGGATGGGAGACCGCCTGGGAACACCGGATGCTGTAGGCATCTCTTTTTATTTTTTTTTTCCTGTCAATCATTCCATTTTTTTTCTATAAGTAGCCTAACAAAACTGTAGCTTTCGCCTACGGCCATATCACGTTGAATACACCCGATCTCGTTCGATCTCGGAAGTTAAGCAACGTCGAGTCCGGTCAGTACTTGGATGGGAGACCGCCTGGGAACACCGGATGCTGTAGGCATCTCTTTTTATTTTTTTTTTCCTGTCAATCATTCCATTTTTTTTCTATAAGTAGCCTAACAAAACTGTAGCTTTCGCCTACGGCCATATCACGTTGAATACACCCGATCTCGTTCGATCTCGGAAGTTAAGCAACGTCGAGTCCGGTCAGTACTTGGATGGGAGACCGCCTGGGAACACCGGATGCTGTAGGCATCTCTTTTTATTTTTTTTTTCCTGTCAATCATTCCATTTTTTTTCTATAAGTAGCCTAACAAAACTGTAGCTTTCGCCTACGGCCATATCACGTTGAATACACCCGATCTCGTTCGATCTCGGAAGTTAAGCAACGTCGAGTCCGGTCAGTACTTGGATGGGAGACCGCCTGGGAACACCGGATGCTGTAGGCATCTCTTTTTATTTTTTTTTTCCTGTCAATCATTCCATTTTTTTTCTATAAGTAGCCTAACAAAACTGTAGCTTTCGCCTACGGCCATATCACGTTGAATACACCCGATCTCGTTCGATCTCGGAAGTTAAGCAACGTCGAGTCCGGTCAGTACTTGGATGGGAGACCGCCTGGGAACACCGGATGCTGTAGGCATCTCTTTTTATTTTTTTTTTCCTGTCAATCATTCCATTTTTTTTCTATAAGTAGCCTAACAAAACTGTAGCTTTCGCCTACGGCCATATCACGTTGAATACACCCGATCTCGTTCGATCTCGGAAGTTAAGCAACGTCGAGTCCGGTCAGTACTTGGATGGGAGACCGCCTGGGAACACCGGATGCTGTAGGCATCTCTTTTTATTTTTTTTTTCCTGTCAATCATTCCATTTTTTTTCTATAAGTAGCCTAACAAAACTGTAGCTTTCGCCTACGGCCATATCACGTTGAATACACCCGATCTCGTTCGATCTCGGAAGTTAAGCAACGTCGAGTCCGGTCAGTACTTGGATGGGAGACCGCCTGGGAACACCGGATGCTGTAGGCATCTCTTTTTATTTTTTTTTTCCTGTCAATCATTCCATTTTTTTTCTATAAGTAGCCTAACAAAACTGTAGCTTTCGCCTACGGCCATATCACGTTGAATACACCCGATCTCGTTCGATCTCGGAAGTTAAGCAACGTCGAGTCCGGTCAGTACTTGGATGGGAGACCGCCTGGGAACACCGGATGCTGTAGGCATCTCTTTTTATTTTTTTTTTCCTGTCAATCATTCCATTTTTTTTCTATAAGTAGCCTAACAAAACTGTAGCTTTCGCCTACGGCCATATCACGTTGAATACACCCGATCTCGTTCGATCTCGGAAGTTAAGCAACGTCGAGTCCGGTCAGTACTTGGATGGGAGACCGCCTGGGAACACCGGATGCTGTAGGCATCTCTTTTTATTTTTTTTTTCCTGTCAATCATTCCATTTTTTTTCTATAAGTAGCCTAACAAAACTGTAGCTTTCGCCTACGGCCATATCACGTTGAATACACCCGATCTCGTTCGATCTCGGAAGTTAAGCAACGTCGAGTCCGGTCAGTACTTGGATGGGAGACCGCCTGGGAACACCGGATGCTGTAGGCATCTCTTTTTATTTTTTTTTTCCTGTCAATCATTCCATTTTTTTTCTATAAGTAGCCTAACAAAACTGTAGCTTTCGCCTACGGCCATATCACGTTGAATACACCCGATCTCGTTCGATCTCGGAAGTTAAGCAACGTCGAGTCCGGTCAGTACTTGGATGGGAGACCGCCTGGGAACACCGGATGCTGTAGGCATCTCTTTTTATTTTTTTTTTCCTGTCAATCATTCCATTTTTTTTCTATAAGTAGCCTAACAAAACTGTAGCTTTCGCCTACGGCCATATCACGTTGAATACACCCGATCTCGTTCGATCTCGGAAGTTAAGCAACGTCGAGTCCGGTCAGTACTTGGATGGGAGACCGCCTGGGAACACCGGATGCTGTAGGCATCTCTTTTTATTTTTTTTTTCCTGTCAATCATTCCATTTTTTTTCTATAAGTAGCCTAACAAAACTGTAGCTTTCGCCTACGGCCATATCACGTTGAATACACCCGATCTCGTTCGATCTCGGAAGTTAAGCAACGTCGAGTCCGGTCAGTACTTGGATGGGAGACCGCCTGGGAACACCGGATGCTGTAGGCATCTCTTTTTATTTTTTTTTTCCTGTCAATCATTCCATTTTTTTTCTATAAGTAGCCTAACAAAACTGTAGCTTTCGCCTACGGCCATATCACGTTGAATACACCCGATCTCGTTCGATCTCGGAAGTTAAGCAACGTCGAGTCCGGTCAGTACTTGGATGGGAGACCGCCTGGGAACACCGGATGCTGTAGGCATCTCTTTTTATTTTTTTTTTCCTGTCAATCATTCCATTTTTTTTCTATAAGTAGCCTAACAAAACTGTAGCTTTCGCCTACGGCCATATCACGTTGAATACACCCGATCTCGTTCGATCTCGGAAGTTAAGCAACGTCGAGTCCGGTCAGTACTTGGATGGGAGACCGCCTGGGAACACCGGATGCTGTAGGCATCTCTTTTTATTTTTTTTTTCCTGTCAATCATTCCATTTTTTTTCTATAAGTAGCCTAACAAAACTGTAGCTTTCGCCTACGGCCATATCACGTTGAATACACCCGATCTCGTTCGATCTCGGAAGTTAAGCAACGTCGAGTCCGGTCAGTACTTGGATGGGAGACCGCCTGGGAACACCGGATGCTGTAGGCATCTCTTTTTATTTTTTTTTTCCTGTCAATCATTCCATTTTTTTTCTATAAGTAGCCTAACAAAACTGTAGCTTTCGCCTACGGCCATATCACGTTGAATACACCCGATCTCGTTCGATCTCGGAAGTTAAGCAACGTCGAGTCCGGTCAGTACTTGGATGGGAGACCGCCTGGGAACACCGGATGCTGTAGGCATCTCTTTTTATTTTTTTTTTCCTGTCAATCATTCCATTTTTTTTCTATAAGTAGCCTAACAAAACTGTAGCTTTCGCCTACGGCCATATCACGTTGAATACACCCGATCTCGTTCGATCTCGGAAGTTAAGCAACGTCGAGTCCGGTCAGTACTTGGATGGGAGACCGCCTGGGAACACCGGATGCTGTAGGCATCTCTTTTTATTTTTTTTTTCCTGTCAATCATTCCATTTTTTTTCTATAAGTAGCCTAACAAAACTGTAGCTTTCGCCTACGGCCATATCACGTTGAATACACCCGATCTCGTTCGATCTCGGAAGTTAAGCAACGTCGAGTCCGGTCAGTACTTGGATGGGAGACCGCCTGGGAACACCGGATGCTGTAGGCATCTCTTTTTATTTTTTTTTTCCTGTCAATCATTCCATTTTTTTTCTATAAGTAGCCTAACAAAACTGTAGCTTTCGCCTACGGCCATATCACGTTGAATACACCCGATCTCGTTCGATCTCGGAAGTTAAGCAACGTCGAGTCCGGTCAGTACTTGGATGGGAGACCGCCTGGGAACACCGGATGCTGTAGGCATCTCTTTTTATTTTTTTTTTCCTGTCAATCATTCCATTTTTTTTCTATAAGTAGCCTAACAAAACTGTAGCTTTCGCCTACGGCCATATCACGTTGAATACACCCGATCTCGTTCGATCTCGGAAGTTAAGCAACGTCGAGTCCGGTCAGTACTTGGATGGGAGACCGCCTGGGAACACCGGATGCTGTAGGCATCTCTTTTTATTTTTTTTTTCCTGTCAATCATTCCATTTTTTTTCTATAAGTAGCCTAACAAAACTGTAGCTTTCGCCTACGGCCATATCACGTTGAATACACCCGATCTCGTTCGATCTCGGAAGTTAAGCAACGTCGAGTCCGGTCAGTACTTGGATGGGAGACCGCCTGGGAACACCGGATGCTGTAGGCATCTCTTTTTATTTTTTTTTTCCTGTCAATCATTCCATTTTTTTTCTATAAGTAGCCTAACAAAACTGTAGCTTTCGCCTACGGCCATATCACGTTGAATACACCCGATCTCGTTCGATCTCGGAAGTTAAGCAACGTCGAGTCCGGTCAGTACTTGGATGGGAGACCGCCTGGGAACACCGGATGCTGTAGGCATCTCTTTTTATTTTTTTTTTCCTGTCAATCATTCCATTTTTTTTCTATAAGTAGCCTAACAAAACTGTAGCTTTCGCCTACGGCCATATCACGTTGAATACACCCGATCTCGTTCGATCTCGGAAGTTAAGCAACGTCGAGTCCGGTCAGTACTTGGATGGGAGACCGCCTGGGAACACCGGATGCTGTAGGCATCTCTTTTTATTTTTTTTTTCCTGTCAATCATTCCATTTTTTTTCTATAAGTAGCCTAACAAAACTGTAGCTTTCGCCTACGGCCATATCACGTTGAATACACCCGATCTCGTTCGATCTCGGAAGTTAAGCAACGTCGAGTCCGGTCAGTACTTGGATGGGAGACCGCCTGGGAACACCGGATGCTGTAGGCATCTCTTTTTATTTTTTTTTTCCTGTCAATCATTCCATTTTTTTTCTATAAGTAGCCTAACAAAACTGTAGCTTTCGCCTACGGCCATATCACGTTGAATACACCCGATCTCGTTCGATCTCGGAAGTTAAGCAACGTCGAGTCCGGTCAGTACTTGGATGGGAGACCGCCTGGGAACACCGGATGCTGTAGGCATCTCTTTTTATTTTTTTTTTCCTGTCAATCATTCCATTTTTTTTCTATAAGTAGCCTAACAAAACTGTAGCTTTCGCCTACGGCCATATCACGTTGAATACACCCGATCTCGTTCGATCTCGGAAGTTAAGCAACGTCGAGTCCGGTCAGTACTTGGATGGGAGACCGCCTGGGAACACCGGATGCTGTAGGCATCTCTTTTTATTTTTTTTTTCCTGTCAATCATTCCATTTTTTTTCTATAAGTAGCCTAACAAAACTGTAGCTTTCGCCTACGGCCATATCACGTTGAATACACCCGATCTCGTTCGATCTCGGAAGTTAAGCAACGTCGAGTCCGGTCAGTACTTGGATGGGAGACCGCCTGGGAACACCGGATGCTGTAGGCATCTCTTTTTATTTTTTTTTTCCTGTCAATCATTCCATTTTTTTTCTATAAGTAGCCTAACAAAACTGTAGCTTTCGCCTACGGCCATATCACGTTGAATACACCCGATCTCGTTCGATCTCGGAAGTTAAGCAACGTCGAGTCCGGTCAGTACTTGGATGGGAGACCGCCTGGGAACACCGGATGCTGTAGGCATCTCTTTTTATTTTTTTTTTCCTGTCAATCATTCCATTTTTTTTCTATAAGTAGCCTAACAAAACTGTAGCTTTCGCCTACGGCCATATCACGTTGAATACACCCGATCTCGTTCGATCTCGGAAGTTAAGCAACGTCGAGTCCGGTCAGTACTTGGATGGGAGACCGCCTGGGAACACCGGATGCTGTAGGCATCTCTTTTTATTTTTTTTTTCCTGTCAATCATTCCATTTTTTTTCTATAAGTAGCCTAACAAAACTGTAGCTTTCGCCTACGGCCATATCACGTTGAATACACCCGATCTCGTTCGATCTCGGAAGTTAAGCAACGTCGAGTCCGGTCAGTACTTGGATGGGAGACCGCCTGGGAACACCGGATGCTGTAGGCATCTCTTTTTATTTTTTTTTTCCTGTCAATCATTCCATTTTTTTTCTATAAGTAGCCTAACAAAACTGTAGCTTTCGCCTACGGCCATATCACGTTGAATACACCCGATCTCGTTCGATCTCGGAAGTTAAGCAACGTCGAGTCCGGTCAGTACTTGGATGGGAGACCGCCTGGGAACACCGGATGCTGTAGGCATCTCTTTTTATTTTTTTTTTCCTGTCAATCATTCCATTTTTTTTCTATAAGTAGCCTAACAAAACTGTAGCTTTCGCCTACGGCCATATCACGTTGAATACACCCGATCTCGTTCGATCTCGGAAGTTAAGCAACGTCGAGTCCGGTCAGTACTTGGATGGGAGACCGCCTGGGAACACCGGATGCTGTAGGCATCTCTTTTTATTTTTTTTTTCCTGTCAATCATTCCATTTTTTTTCTATAAGTAGCCTAACAAAACTGTAGCTTTCGCCTACGGCCATATCACGTTGAATACACCCGATCTCGTTCGATCTCGGAAGTTAAGCAACGTCGAGTCCGGTCAGTACTTGGATGGGAGACCGCCTGGGAACACCGGATGCTGTAGGCATCTCTTTTTATTTTTTTTTTCCTGTCAATCATTCCATTTTTTTTCTATAAGTAGCCTAACAAAACTGTAGCTTTCGCCTACGGCCATATCACGTTGAATACACCCGATCTCGTTCGATCTCGGAAGTTAAGCAACGTCGAGTCCGGTCAGTACTTGGATGGGAGACCGCCTGGGAACACCGGATGCTGTAGGCATCTCTTTTTATTTTTTTTTTTCCTGTCAATCATTCCATTTTTTTTCTATAAGTAGCCTAACAAAACTGTAGCTTTCGCCTACGGCCATATCACGTTGAATACACCCGATCTCGTTCGATCTCGGAAGTTAAGCAACGTCGAGTCCGGTCAGTACTTGGATGGGAGACCGCCTGGGAACACCGGATGCTGTAGGCATCTCTTTTTATTTTTTTTTTCCTGTCAATCATTCCATTTTTTTTCTATAAGTAGCCTAACAAAACTGTAGCTTTCGCCTACGGCCATATCACGTTGAATACACCCGATCTCGTTCGATCTCGGAAGTTAAGCAACGTCGAGTCCGGTCAGTACTTGGATGGGAGACCGCCTGGGAACACCGGATGCTGTAGGCATCTCTTTTTATTTTTTTTTTCCTGTCAATCATTCCATTTTTTTTCTATAAGTAGCCTAACAAAACTGTAGCTTTCGCCTACGGCCATATCACGTTGAATACACCCGATCTCGTTCGATCTCGGAAGTTAAGCAACGTCGAGTCCGGTCAGTACTTGGATGGGAGACCGCCTGGGAACACCGGATGCTGTAGGCATCTCTTTTTATTTTTTTTTTCCTGTCAATCATTCCATTTTTTTTCTATAAGTAGCCTAACAAAACTGTAGCTTTCGCCTACGGCCATATCACGTTGAATACACCCGATCTCGTTCGATCTCGGAAGTTAAGCAACGTCGAGTCCGGTCAGTACTTGGATGGGAGACCGCCTGGGAACACCGGATGCTGTAGGCATCTCTTTTTATTTTTTTTTTCCTGTCAATCATTCCATTTTTTTTCTATAAGTAGCCTAACAAAACTGTAGCTTTCGCCTACGGCCATATCACGTTGAATACACCCGATCTCGTTCGATCTCGGAAGTTAAGCAACGTCGAGTCCGGTCAGTACTTGGATGGGAGACCGCCTGGGAACACCGGATGCTGTAGGCATCTCTTTTTATTTTTTTTTTCCCTGTCAATCATTCCATTTTTTTTCTATAAGTAGCCTAACAAAACTGTAGCTTTCGCCTACGGCCATATCACGTTGAATACACCCGATCTCGTTCGATCTCGGAAGTTAAGCAACGTCGAGTCCGGTCAGTACTTGGATGGGAGACCGCCTGGGAACACCGGATGCTGTAGGCATCTCTTTTTATTTTTTTTTTTCCTGTCAATCATTCCATTTTTTTTCTATAAGTAGCCTAACAAAACTGTAGCTTTCGCCTACGGCCATATCACGTTGAATACACCCGATCTCGTTCGATCTCGGAAGTTAAGCAACGTCGAGTCCGGTCAGTACTTGGATGGGAGACCGCCTGGGAACACCGGATGCTGTAGGCATCTCTTTTTATTTTTTTTTTTCCTGTCAATCATTCCATTTTTTTTCTATAAGTAGCCTAACAAAACTGTAGCTTTCGCCTACGGCCATATCACGTTGAATACACCCGATCTCGTTCGATCTCGGAAGTTAAGCAACGTCGAGTCCGGTCAGTACTTGGATGGGAGACCGCCTGGGAACACCGGATGCTGTAGGCATCTCTTTTTATTTTTTTTTTCCTGTCAATCATTCCATTTTTTTTCTATAAGTAGCCTAACAAAACTGTAGCTTTCGCCTACGGCCATATCACGTTGAATACACCCGATCTCGTTCGATCTCGGAAGTTAAGCAACGTCGAGTCCGGTCAGTACTTGGATGGGAGACCGCCTGGGAACACCGGATGCTGTAGGCATCTCTTTTTATTTTTTTTTTCCTGTCAATCATTCCATTTTTTTTCTATAAGTAGCCTAACAAAACTGTAGCTTTCGCCTACGGCCATATCACGTTGAATACACCCGATCTCGTTCGATCTCGGAAGTTAAGCAACGTCGAGTCCGGTCAGTACTTGGATGGGAGACCGCCTGGGAACACCGGATGCTGTAGGCATCTCTTTTTATTTTTTTTTTCCTGTCAATCATTCCATTTTTTTTCTATAAGTAGCCTAACAAAACTGTAGCTTTCGCC
The DNA here is from genome assembly GCF_035083965.1 of Branchiostoma lanceolatum. Taxonomy (NCBI): domain Eukaryota; kingdom Metazoa; phylum Chordata; class Leptocardii; order Amphioxiformes; family Branchiostomatidae; genus Branchiostoma; species Branchiostoma lanceolatum. The sequence continues at coordinate 30,618,523 of NC_089724.1, forward strand.
TACGGCCATATCACGTTGAATACACCCGATCTCGTTCGATCTCGGAAGTTAAGCAACGTCGAGTCCGGTCAGTACTTGGATGGGAGACCGCCTGGGAACACCGGATGCTGTAGGCATCTCTTTTTATTTTTTTTTTTCCTGTCAATCATTCCATTTTTTTTCTATAAGTAGCCTAACAAAACTGTAGCTTTCGCCTACGGCCATATCACGTTGAATACACCCGATCTCGTTCGATCTCGGAAGTTAAGCAACGTCGAGTCCGGTCAGTACTTGGATGGGAGACCGCCTGGGAACACCGGATGCTGTAGGCATCTCTTTTTATTTTTTTTTTTCCTGTCAATCATTCCATTTTTTTTCTATAAGTAGCCTAACAAAACTGTAGCTTTCGCCTACGGCCATATCACGTTGAATACACCCGATCTCGTTCGATCTCGGAAGTTAAGCAACGTCGAGTCCGGTCAGTACTTGGATGGGAGACCGCCTGGGAACACCGGATGCTGTAGGCATCTCTTTTTATTTTTTTTTTCCTGTCAATCATTCCATTTTTTTTCTATAAGTAGCCTAACAAAACTGTAGCTTTCGCCTACGGCCATATCACGTTGAATACACCCGATCTCGTTCGATCTCGGAAGTTAAGCAACGTCGAGTCCGGTCAGTACTTGGATGGGAGACCGCCTGGGAACACCGGATGCTGTAGGCATCTCTTTTTATTTTTTTTTTTCCTGTCAATCATTCCATTTTTTTTCTATAAGTAGCCTAACAAAACTGTAGCTTTCGCCTACGGCCATATCACGTTGAATACACCCGATCTCGTTCGATCTCGGAAGTTAAGCAACGTCGAGTCCGGTCAGTACTTGGATGGGAGACCGCCTGGGAACACCGGATGCTGTAGGCATCTCTTTTTATTTTTTTTTTCCCTGTCAATCATTCCATTTTTTTTCTATAAGTAGCCTAACAAAACTGTAGCTTTCGCCTACGGCCATATCACGTTGAATACACCCGATCTCGTTCGATCTCGGAAGTTAAGCAACGTCGAGTCCGGTCAGTACTTGGATGGGAGACCGCCTGGGAACACCGGATGCTGTAGGCATCTCTTTTTATTTTTTTTTTTCCTGTCAATCATTCCATTTTTTTTCTATAAGTAGCCTAACAAAACTGTAGCTTTCGCCTACGGCCATATCACGTTGAATACACCCGATCTCGTTCGATCTCGGAAGTTAAGCAACGTCGAGTCCGGTCAGTACTTGGATGGGAGACCGCCTGGGAACACCGGATGCTGTAGGCATCTCTTTTTATTTTTTTTTTTCCTGTCAATCATTCCATTTTTTTTCTATAAGTAGCCTAACAAAACTGTAGCTTTCGCCTACGGCCATATCACGTTGAATACACCCGATCTCGTTCGATCTCGGAAGTTAAGCAACGTCGAGTCCGGTCAGTACTTGGATGGGAGACCGCCTGGGCACGGCTGATGCGCCCCCAAAGTCCCTACAGCTCAACCTGGGATCGAGAGTAAAAGAGAGTAAAAAGAGATCGAAGGGCCAGGATCGAAGGGATCGATATAATCGTGCATCTCTTGATATTTGAGGCCTGAAATCGTGTATTATTGAATATTCCAGACCTGAAAATGTGGCCAATGATCCAAGAAGTTGAGGGAGACACCACATCTGATTTCAAGTCGTCATGGACTAATGAAAACAAGCAATATTTGTCACAATGTGTACAAGCTGACAAATACACTGGGATTTCTATCAATACTTATCAAATTGCTATCAGTATTCATATAGTCAAAAGGAGCTGAACAAGATGAAGAGAATTCAGGTTCTGGGGCACTCGGTATGCCAGCTACTTCAGGTAGCCCCCCTGGGACAGAACTAAGAATCCTTCTTCTTTGTTCAGGTTCCGTTTTCTTTGTTATTCATTCAGTGATGGTAAAACACTTTCCGTTACATAAAAACAGTCAGTTTTAACAAAGTCAATGCAATACAAAAGTGTAGATTAGAAAAAGCCAAGCAGAAGTTTGATGGGAAGAGTGTGACCTTATTGATTTTTTGCTGTAAATTGATTTGTGTCCGTCCCTGCTCGTTTTGGTCACACGACCACCGTGACCTGGGCTTTGGGACCTATATGTAATTTCTTATTTATTTCCGAATAAAGAATGATTTTACTACTACTTTCCCGGGGTCAGTTCGAGGTCATGCACCAAAGTGAGGCTCGAGTTGGGGTCTCATTATTCTAACTCATAGGTTATGATGCCACCTTTGGTGGTACATTTCGCCCCTCTAAGGTGAAATACTGTGGTGCATGTGCCTTTCAAATAGAAAATATTGTTGTGGACATTTGCACCTGCTTTTGGCTTAACTTTTGTTTATTTATTTTTTACAGTTTTTGACGGGTGACTTGTTTATTTTTAACTTCCTTGAGAACATTTAGCGTCAATGTTTACATTTCGTACATCAATTTGTCACTTGGCATCAGTAAACCCGGCATACTGTAAATTCTAATTTAAATACCGAGCTGGTATCCTTGTGGGTAAAGATTAGAAGACATTTGGAGACAAGTTTCTGACCAGATCCATTCTGCAAACTAGGCTCTACAGGGAAGGCAGAACTCAGTGAGAAGGGCAGGGTACACGTAAAAACTATCCGTACCGGGCGCGCTCTTTTTTACCAGTTTGCTCCGATGATATTTAATTCTAGCAACATTAACTTACGCAAATAGTTGAGTCCAGATCATTCATTGTGGGCTGAAATCTAGCAGATTTTTCCTGTTAATTTGGCAATTCTTCGCTCTCTTTGGGTGAAGTAACGACAAGACAAATGGAAATTGGCGAAAACACAAAACTGTATTAACATATTTTATCATTTTTCAATGTGGTTACCAAATTCTGAACACCCAACATGCATGCATGATGTCACTGACACTTAACGTTACAGTGTATCTGTTGCACAAAGATGTACCCATCCTATGAATCATAGAATTCATCATCTCCGTTTAGGAAAACGGTAAAGGGAAAACATAAAAATGCCCCGAAATAAAGTGAATTAATGCAATGTTTTTGTACCAGTTTACCCTTTTTGTTGAATACATGGCAACAGAGGTTCTCTAAAACCACTGAAAATAGGGTGGAGGAAATGAAAAGTAGTTTCCTAGAAATGTTTAGAACAGCACATGTAGTCGTGATAAAAACAAGTTAAAATTGTACTGAAACAGAATCAACATTTTCAAACCATTCCAAGACACAACTAGAGGTTCCTTCTCAATTCAGAGGGAATATCTGTCGGTTTAAATATGGTCTCGGTGCCAAAAACTGACACGTGTTCACAATGGTTAAGAAAACTCCGATCTCGAATCACCACAGATTGGCAGTTCATTAGATCAGGTAAACATATGAATTCGTAAGATCTCATAACTGTCGACTTTATCAAAGCTGTAGTCCTCTCAGGAATAACGTAGAATCAGTCCTGTGCACCCAGCACTTGAGGAGCTTCTTTCAGAGCCACATTACACATCTCATCAATGTACCATCTCCTCAGGTACGTCGCGCGATTCTCCTCGTCTTTTAACAACTTGGCCAGGGTGTCTTGGATGCCTTTAAGATGCCCTAAGCTCAGTCCTTCCGTCTGGGGTAAGTCGTAAGACTTGCACACGGGCACATGCGCTGCCAGGTTCTTGAAAACCGTGTAGTTCAGGACGTGTGGAGCGGTGGCGGCGAGCTTGGATCGGAGTGAGTCGGCGTAGGCTTGAAGTTCATCCGCGCTCTCTCTCTTAGTGAGGAGGTCATCCCACAGATCGTCGATAGATGACATCACCTCTTCATATACTCCGGGTCGTCTGCATCCTTGTGACGGGGGTGAGGGATGGCTGGTGGAAGATCCACTCCTCCTCCCTGTGTAGAAGATAGCGTTGTAGGTTTGTCTGTGTCCACGTCGCTGTTAGCGTTGGTCGGCAAGTCTGTCCCCTCATTCTTGGGCAGTGACATCACATCCTCCAAAACGTCTGGCCTCTGTTGCACAGCAGTCTCCTTGGAGGTCTTGGCTGGGTCTGAAATATATAGAATAGAGTTAAAGTTCACATTGTAGTGGTTGCTCTTTGCAGTGTTTTATTCTTGAATTCATCATTAAGTTTAGAGGACGATTCCATTTACCTGAGAGGAAGATGAAAAGAAAATATTAAAGGCGTTGTCAAATAGTCTAGTTCATCCTTCTTCCTGCTGCCTGACCCCGTAACCTATAGAGAATGGGGGTCCAAAAGGGCTACTTCATTGTGCTGAAATAACAGCAGACACCTCATACCTTGCTCCCGTTCGGAGGCACTGCCACTCACGGGGCTGTCGACATAAGCGGGCGCTTGTGCGGCCTCCACGTCCGTGGACACTGTAGTCAGTTCCTTCAGCTCAGCTGAAGATTCTTGGTTCTCTTGCCTTGCCGCCATAACGGTCTTCCCGGAGGACCTGGTCGGGTCTGAATAGAGAGTAAACGTTCACATTCAGTGGACGTTTTCAAGATGTTTAATCTGAATTCTTGTACTTTTCTTCCAAATTCATGGCCAGTTTTCTTGTCTTGTGTCTGAGAGAAAGATTCTCTGTGTTATGTGTGCAAAAAAAAGAACGTTAAAAGAAAAGTCAATGGACAGATCTATGACGCCTCTCACCTTGACCCCGTCCGGAGTCATTGTCACCCGTGGGACCGTCGCAGGAGTGGCGCTCTGAATCCACCTTGACATCCCCCTCACCATGCCCACGTGTACCGTCCTTGTCTGGCGTGTGGAATGAGTCAGGTGGGCTGGACGGCGGGGTTGTTGTTAATGACGGCTCTGACTTGACGTCAGTGATATCGCCGGCCGCGGATGGTGCCGAGGTGTCCGTGCGGTGGCTGCTGACTGACGTTCCCGTCTCTCCTTCCTTGGAAACTGAGGAGCGGCGCTCATGGCTTGGCTCGACTCCTTGCTTCGTAGCAGACTCACTCAGAGGCTTTGCAGGGTCTGAATGAAATGAAACAATACGCATTATACTGTGTGGGTTTTTTCATGTTAGCTCCGCTTTACAGTGGTGTAAAAATATTTCCTTGCGTTTTTTTAAGCACTTCTAGAAACGTGTTTCGAAAAAAAATACAGTTCACACGTTGATGAAGGTTAGACATCCAGGTAGTAAGATATGCCAAAAATAGTTACTCAAGCAATTGGATAAATTTTTGAAACAGACGTTTCAGACAGCATCCGCTGTCTTTCGTCAGTGACTAAGGAAAGGACTGGGAAACCAGGTTTTATACCAAAACTCTGAATAAATATGTTAATGAGGTAAAGACAGTTCACATTTTACAGAATGAACAGCAGACATCTCTTACCTTGACCCCGTCCGGAGTCACTGTCAGAAGAGGGCACGGCCGCCGACGGCGGTGAGTTGTCCTGCAGTTCCGGTGTAGACCGCGCAGGCTCTGGTGCTGCTTTCGTAGAAGTCTTAGTAAGCTTGGCAGCGACTAAGTAAAATAATAATAAAAGTATACGTTTTGTCATTTTCATGCTTGATAAGACGGCATTCTACACCAATAAAAAATATCATCCCCATATATCTACACTTGTTTCAATCTTCCATGAAAAAATCATTTTCTATGTCTCCTTGCCTAACAAGCTCATCTCTGGCCTGAAAGGCGTTTCAACATACATACCGTTTAGAAACAGAAAACAGAGGTTCCTTACCCTGTGTAGAACCACTTTTCACATCCGCGTCGCACACAGTAATCGTAACTTGCAGGAAAACTTCTTCCTTCTGCCGGCTGCCTTTGTCATCGGCTCTTTCTATGGCGTACCACCATCGGCTCGGTAAGCCGTCCACTGACTCTAGCGCGGCGGCCACATCGATAGGAAGCTCAGCGATGGTCGCGTCTTTGCACCGCTTCGCCTTCCGTAGTTTCAGGATTATTGGCTCTGTCGGCGCCCAATGGGAGAATTCGGCAGCATGCTCCCAAACTAGACCATCCGATTTCTTCTTCTTTGTCTGTTGCCTTTCTTTACCGTGACGAAGGGTAACTACATACTTTCCTTGGCTGTGGCGACCAACTTTCCCTTCATGAACAGTGACGTTAAGTTTGGGCTCGCCGGACTGTCTCTTACCGCCAGGCCTCAGCAAGGACAGGGTATGAACTACCGTGAGGAACGCTGATGCGGCCTTGTGCAACACCCCCATTCTATCAAACGGGATAAGCAAATACGGCTTTACACAACGAGGAGCTTGAGAAATACACGTGCGGCATCATCAATAGTGCTGTTATGTTTGGTTTCTGTTCCACAGCCACGCTACAACAATGTAAATGTTGTTCTAGAACACTTCGTGACAATCGCGAAACCCGTGTGTACTGGAACAAGCATTATTTTGCTCTTGACATTGGTGACGTGGGGCTTGGATATTTATGACGTTTTGGCATCAATGACGATAGATTAATCCTTAAACAAGTTTTAACTAATTTCCAACACAAGAATTGGACTTACCCAAATTTTCGACCGTACGACATCGTTCTTTGTCAAGGAGTGATCGATCCACCGCTGGGATCACTTGTTTAAGAATGATTTCTACCAACACAGATGAACTTTCAAGCTACGATAGATTAATGTCCTTGACTACTGTCTCAATGACGGTAGACACTTACATGTATATCTCTAGTCAAGAGATAAAGCTATCAATCAATCAATCACATGTTTTTTTTAATTGTCAACAAAGAAACAAGAATATCGCAGCCAGCTCGTCTTGTCAGCATAGCATTGAGAGGGGAACAAATAGCCAGGCAGCGGAACAGACAGAGGAATGGTTACTTGCCACACGCATTGTCCTCTATCTGCAAATATGACTTGTCCAATGTCCTCGGTTCCAAGGAACATTCAGCCATGTCCATCAGGAGCTTTGAAGGGGCGGTTTACTGAATCAGCTACCATGTCAGTATCCTCTCTCTGAATGTCGCGAAAGCTGAAAGTGATCGATCCGGTTGTGCCCTGGGCTGGTGGCTGTGCAGAATATTTCAACTCAAAATGCACACAATGAGGTAACTATATGGTTATTGTGACATCGTTGGGTACTTTAATTGGAGTATGCAGTTCATGTTTCCTGTTTCACAATAGTCTTGTATTTAGATTAATCTTCAGACATTGTTAGATACAATGAGATCTTCGCAGTGACGACATGATAGTTTACACTTTGGCAAGAATTTCAAGTTCGTGGTAAGCTCAATAACACGGTTTGCAGGCTTGCTATATTTACTGTTATCTTTGGATGAAGAACTAAATCAAAGGCTAATTCACAAAGAGAGTCGTCACACGACCACTACAAAAAATACTTGGAATGCTTGAAATGCCACATTTCTCATTCAGATCAAGGCAAGCCGCAAGGGGGCCCAAACTTACATCACTTACTCCCTGCCCCCAAAACCATCTACCACTCAAAAATCATAACCATAGCGCTTGCAAAAAAATCGACCACAAACTTTAGGCGGATTGGTAAACTTTCCTCATTTATTATGCAAATTACCTCCTGGTTTTCCTAATTAGTATTTCATTATGTAAAACATTACCCAAGCTATTTACTAGTACATGCCACAAATCATGAAGATCTGTCAACCCCTTCTGTAGTTATTCGCCTCAAAAGGTTACAACAAAAACGCCTACTGTAGTTCCAAACAAGCCGCTAGGGAGCCGAAACTTACACCACTCATTCCCTGTTTCAGATTCTATGTACAGTATTACTGAAAAATCATGAACCTGGCACCTCCAAAATTCGACCTCAAACTTTGAAGCTCCGCTGCAGTGCCTTGAGTACCAGCTAGGAGTTCCATTTGCGAACTTAACCTTCCTCTTCGACATTCCTACCTATTCACCTAAAATTATGCACAACCGTTCACAGCTCCTTGAGTTATGCTGTGTACATACAAACACACAAACATACACAGCCCGATGCAGTACTGCAGAAAAGCGCCAGGAAAACCATTTTTGACCTCAATTTTCTCAACCGCTACTCATTAGTATTAATATTAAAAATCATAAAGATTCATCAACGTTTCTGTCACTTCTGCCTTCATACAATCACACAAACATGCAATGTCCGCTGCAGTACTGTTGAAACACGCCAGGTGAACTATATTTGAATTCGAACTTCCTTCTTACAAGCACTATACAACTATCAAAAATCATGAAGATCCATTAAAGGTTTCTCGAGCTATGCCCTTGACATACATATAGACCCACCCCACAGCTGGCGTAACCGAAAACATAATCTTCTTGGCGAAGATAACAAGGGAACAGACAAGCACTCTCTTGTAGCCTCCGTTGCAGGCTTCTCCCACCGGCGATTTTTCAACTTATCGGGCCAGATTCTTTGGCTGGGCGGCCGTATCTCCTTTGAGACCGTATCTGCTTGAGGCCCCGTATCTGCTTGAGGCCCTGTATCTGCTTGAGACCCCGTATCTGCTTGGGATCCCGTATCTGCTTGAGGCCCCGTATCTGCTTGGGATCCTGTATCCCAAGCAGATACGGGGCCTCAAGCAGATACGGTCTCCAAGCAGATACGGCCGCCCAGCCAAAGAATCTGACCCGATAAGTTAGGGGTGGGGGAAGCCTGCAACGGAGGTTAACTCTCTTGGTGAAAAATGAAGCATCACCAGAAAAAGTTAAAGGATACGGTTCAGTGCACTCTTACTCAGAGGTATAACAGATGCTAGATAAGTACATAGCACTGGTAGGTCATTTGCATATTTGGTGACTGCCATATGCATGCCAGACACCACTAAACAGTTGTGGGATCGGCTGCAGTGCAGGGAAGACGCCCTCTTCAACTGTGCAGACTGAAGGTAGGATGTTTTATGTCATGCCTGGGCCTTGTATCACACGGGCTTCCATAGAATATTTCGCATGCATTTCGAGCGCGACGGTTGCGCCGCCGTCGTGAATTCGAATACCGGGTTCGGAGGTTGGAATCAATGTTGTTACAATTTTTTGTTCGAGGACACAAAACTCTATCAACCTCTGGCGCATTCCGCATTGAAATGTGCTTTTTTTTTTATGGGTATGACATAAATAATACAACACGGTGTATTCCGCATCACCCTCGGTCCCAGCCCTCCCACGGGTCGGGTGATACCCCGTGTTGTATTCTATATTTATATGACTTGATATAATGAAATGGTCATATAATGAAATGGTGATAACGCAAATCATAAACTTATTTGCATAATCAATGGGGGCATTTTATAAACCCACTCCCGGTACGACAGTTAAAAAATGCAACATATATACGGTACCTCCGTCTTGGACTTAACTAGCAGTATAACAATGTAGCATTAAATGCAGACTCACGTATTTAGCGTCGTTTTGCAATATGTACCTATTTTTTTAACGTGATGGGGTATAGCGTGCAACTTTAACCTGAGTTCTCAATTCCATTCTGTTCATACTTATCTACCATTCATGCCATACCAATCATGTATCCGAAGTAATCTTAATATCTTTTCTAACCCTTTCTAAATGTATCAAAGTCAGAAACAATGCTCATTTTAGATCGGATAGCTCTACTTTTGAAGTGGAGTACTCTGATATCTTAGCGGCCGGACATAAGGATTGTGCAGTCTAGAGACCCCAGAAACGAGACAAAGTTCACTAAGAGTTATCAGAAATTTACTGTAAACACTGACAAATACCAAAGTGTCTGTGAAGTTATGCTTTCCGACAGTCTCAGCCATGGATCACTGTCGCTATACACTGGTCACAATTGTTTGTGGCATTCTTCACTGGCGACACTTTTGTACCTGTCTTACCAAAGTTTAGTTACGCATCACGGCGGTAACACCATTTGTAAGATACACACTACCCGAATTCTCAGTCATCAACCAATGTCTCTAGACACTGGTTGGACTGGTCTGTCCCATTCTTCGCTGACACCACTTATGTACCTGTCTAAGACAAGTTTAGTTACGCATCAGGGCTGTAACACCATGTATCAAAACTGTTGTTTGAAGGGTTTACGGAAAAAAACTTGGCTGTCGACTTGGCCTGTCTATCTGGCCTGTTTAGTTGGGCTGACTATCGTGTCAGGCTATAGTAGACAGCCCGGCCTTTTCGGTAAACCCTTGTTTGAATGCAGATTGCGTGATGTAGCCTTACCCTTGGTGTGCCTTGTTGATTTTCGCCAGGCCGAAGTGTGAGGATGACTGCAAACCGCCATCTGGTCTTGCTCAGCCTTATTCTTGGCTCCGTGTTAGCATTCCAAACGCAGGTTTGTCTTTTGATAGTTTTTCACATACATCACACACGATAAAGCCCCCGTAACAAATCAAGAAATTAGCTCGGCCGACTTGTCGGCGTGCTCCAAATGGCGATTTTCGGGCGAAGTACGACCGACGTCCTGCCGATTCTACGGGCTTCGGGCGAATTTTCGGAGCTCGGCCGACGTTCGCGTGTCACTGGAAGCTGCGCTTAAATTCAGCGAGGCCTCGGCGACGATTTTTGAACTCGCACAGCTCGTCAACAGTTTGCCCGTAGCTCGCCCGAGCAACGCCCAGCGCTCGGCCAATATTCGGGCGGGCATCCGAGGATTTTAGACCCGATTTTTGATCGGTCGGAGGTCGCCCGAACTCTTCGGCCTCGTGCGAGCCTCGCACGGGCCTTGAACAATAATCGGACGACCGTCGTCGGTGTTCCGGCCGACTCATGAAAAGTAAGGCGTGCTTCGGGCGAGCGTTGTGCAGGTGTTGATGGGAGCTTGGACGGGCCTCGGCCGAACTCCTTCTTGTTTATAGATAAAAGGAAACGACAGTTTGGTTTATAACATAAGATGATAAATGATACTGTAATATTAACTAATACGAATTTCAACTTGTCGAAGAATGCTGCCAAACTTTTCTAATGAAAGACAATTCAATGCAAAGTTACATTTTCATTAAAAAAAAAATTATAAATAAAATGTTGACACCGAAGACAATGCTTCTTGTTTCAATTTGTATATTAATGAACTGGGGCTTGACTTTTGAGGTTTGACTTCACTTCCTGAGTTTTTTCTCCACAAAATGACTAGTTGAAAGTCCACTGAGTCATTATAGATCTATGTTTGTCTGCCGAGGCACGCCCAGGCGTCGGCAGGGCGTCGATAGGCTTGTCAACGGTCGGTCGAAGCTCGGACGGCGTTCGCCCGAGCTTCGGTCGATTTCTAATTGGTGAAAATTTTTGGATCGGGGTTAAACGACTGATCTGTTGACTTTGTGGCTCCTGCACTTGTATTTTGATTGGTCTATAACAAAATTCCTCTTTATGTGATTATTTTCAGTGTGCCCACCTACTTCACTTGTGCCCTACAGATTTGCCACAACTCAGAAAGTAAAGTTGGTCCAAATTTGAGATTGTTACCAGGCCATTTGATCCTGACTTCGTCCGTGTCCAAGAGATGGTACCGTCTTATGTGGGATTTATGATTATTAGCGTTCGACGGACGTCGCCCGAGCTCTGTTCAATTTGTGACGGGGCAGGTTTTCAGTGAAAAATACGGTCGACGCTCGGGCGAATTTGAAATTCGGCGAGCTTCCGGCGATCTACAAAATCGGCCGATGCTCGCATGAATTGTGACGCCGGCTTCAGGACATCGATTATCATTCAGTTCGACAAGAACCCGCAACTTTTGTACGTCAAAAATGTGTGGAATTTTCATGCAGGTACGAATGGTACGCCAAATAGTAGTTACTCAAGCCACTGGATATGATTTTTGAGTGGTGCACTTTCTCACAGGTTCTCTTGCACAATGTATACTAATCTAGACGTTGTTGCACAGAATATCCAATAGGTGTTGTGAAAAACGAGAAATCAGACACTGTGATGCCCCAAACTATAACTTACAACATATACAAGTATTAGATACTACATCGTGCATGGCAACAAGCTCTAGTCGAAAAACCATGCTGTATCAGAACAAGTTTGTCAGCACCATAGAAGTTGAGTTTATTCACCAAGACGTGACATGTTGTTATGCTTATTGTTTAGGGTTTGTACCGAGGGGACTCTGAGGTTGATGGAATACTGCAGATTCGCCTCAAGAGATCCGAAAACTTGGAGGAAATCGTCGAGGAGCTGATAGAACTGCTAGAGAACAGAGAGTCAAAATCACAGGTTAGCAGTAAACAATATTATCTAACCGTTTTGTCAAACATCTGATTAGCACTGCTACCTCTTCTGTAAGGTGTTGGTGGTGACTGATTGGTTGGTCTGTCGGTTGTTTGGTTCAAATTAAACTTCGGCTAATTTAACTGTGTCGTCAAGAATTCCGATACCGTGCAACTAATTAACATACTTTTACGATTTCTTTCAGGATGATAGAATGGTTATGGCTGAATCGGACAACCCAACTGTAGATTGGATGAAAGATGAGAGGTCAGAGTGTTCCAGTCGGGCCATTCCGGACGAAGACAACCTGATGGACGAAGACATGCGATGGTGTGAGAGCGATGGGGAAGGACCTGCTCCAAATCAACTGAAGAAGGTACATGTATACAAGCAACTGGATAGATTTTGCAACCGGTAAGACGTTTCAGATAGCATTGAATTTCACTATCTTTCGTCAGTGACTCCGGATGCTTTCTGAAACGTCTGAACGTTTCCAAAATCTATCTAGTAACCTTTGTATTGCGCACCTCACTACTTGGGTGTCTAACTTTCATCATTCTATCAACTTAATGTTACATGAATGATCTAGAGTTATTGGTGGCTCTAGTAGCTCAGGACAGCTAGAGCTCTTATTCGTTGATCAGAGCTTTTTTTCTCCAAATATTTCAGAACCATTTTATAAATTTTGTTTATTGTTGGTTAATCTGTGTTGGTGTTGTGCTCGTTTACAAAATGATTAGAAACATAACGGCTGAGACATATTAGCCTAGAGTCCAACCATGCTAGCTTTGGTCAGCTCCCAACGTCGCTAGCCTATAGTTTCAGCGGACCAGAGCTAAGGCTAGCGACTTTGGGAGCGGGCCAAAGCTAGCATGGCTGGACTCCAGGCTAGAGACATATTGATTTTCTTGTTGTTGTGCTACAGGGATTGTCGGAGCGCCGCGCGATTATTCCTGGGTGGAACGACAAGTCCCGCTGTGACCACCACGAGTGTTTCAATGACCCTTCTGGGCATCATCACAAATATCTACAGCTTCTTACAAGGACACCGTTGAACAGCAAATGTTCAAGTTCTGGTCTTTTGTACACACTAATGCTGAATCGAATGAGTAACATGAAATTTGTTACGATCTTCATTTCTTCAAATTCATAACATGGGATGTGATTGATATGTTCGTCTTCTGCAGTAGTTTAATTCAATTAAATTCTAGGAGGACATAAGCCTTGCTTTGTACAAATAGCTAGATACATCAAAAAAATTTTTAGACCTTAGAACCTGAACCAGAAGTGTAAACGATAGTAAAAGCCTAGAGTCCAACCATGCTAGCTTTGGTCAGCTCCCAACGTCGCTAGCCTATAGTTTCAGCGGACCAGAGCTAAGGCTAGCGACTTTGGGAGCGGGCCAAAGCTAGCATGGCTGGACTCCAGGCTAGAGACATATTGATTTTCTTGTTGTTGTGCTACAGGGATTGTCGGAGCGCCGCGCGATTATTCCTGGGTGGAACGACAAGTCCCGCTGTGACCACCACGAGTGTTTCAAAGATCTTAAGGTTAGTTAACACTAAAGATATATTGCAGATCAGCCAGAAACCACTGCGAGAATCCATAAAGATATATAGAGCGGTTGAAACTCTGAGGAAATGTGACCACTGAGACCAGACAAGTTACCACCAGGGCACATACGTCGTACGATCATCGTACGATCGCAAACTGATGGCATTCTTGGGATAGTCGTGCATGTTTCCTGCAAGATTCAGCATTTTTAGTAAATTAATTGTTGCACTCTGCTTAGGGGTTAGCACGATTACATCCACATTTCAGTTATTCTTGTTTTTTTATCTCCATTAAAAATGGAGATATAGTTTTGGGTGTGTCTGTCTGTCTGTCTGTCTGTTTGTGTTTCCGCATTACTGTAGTCAGCATGACTCAAAAACCTGTTGATGGATTACGATGATATTTGGTATGTGGGCGGGTGTTATGAAGCAGATTTTCAAGGTCGATTTTGGGCCCCCTGGTATGTGACCTTGGTACTACAGCAGCACTTCCGTTTTTGTATCTTTTGACTTGGACGTGCTATGACAGATAGCTTGTGATGTAGTAAAGAAGTGGTGTAGGTTTAGGCCCCCTAGCAGCTTGTTTGTTTGAGTTTTTTTTGTATCCCGTCTAGACTTGGCCGGCTGTTCCCTACTACCTTCTGAATGATGCCAACTTCCTTAAGCCGGCGTCACAATTCATGCGAGCGTCGGCCGACTTTGTAGATCGCCCGAAGCTCGCCGAATTTCAAAATCGCCCGAGCGTCGACCGTATTTTCCAATTAAAATCTTGGGCAACGTCCGTCGAACACTAAAAACTAAAAATCCCCCATGAGATCGTACCATCTCTTGGACATGGACGAAGTCAGAATCGACTAACCTGATAAAAGGCCAATAGTTGGATCAAGTTTTATTTCTAAAAATCGCCCGAAGCCCGCGTAATCGACAGGACGTCGGCCGTACTTCGGCCGAAAATGCAAATTTGAAGCTCGCCAACAGGTCGGCCGAGCTGAATTTCTTATTTGTGACGGGGGCTTTATAACATGGCCAACGAGGTATCTCAGAGTGTTCTACATCTTCAACTACAACTTCGTAAGTTCCATATTTCTTGAACTCGATGTGTAAGTATTAAGCATCCACCTTCCAATACCATGCCCAAGACACGAAGTATTGACTCACTGCCCCTAAGGCGTCAGGCGATGAGACATTTACTTTACCTTACAATTGTGCAGTCAAGCGATGACATGTGCGTGCAAGGGTGCTATTACATATGTTATCTCGGATCGTGCTGTTTTGTCACCCGATAAACTATCGGTTCTGGCCATTGTACGGCATTGTTTTGTGTCAACATTTGTGTAAAAAAACTACAATCTTTAGTTTTGTGTGACGCCTTCGAATAACCGAATGCACAAGAAGGTCCGGGTCCTATAATTCCTTCGGGTCGAGCTGTTTTGTCAACACAGCATACACAATAAATTCTAGGTTCGGGCCATTGTACGGCACTGTTAACTAACGTCTGTTTTGTGTCATTTATTATATGTGTGAAAAGACTATCTTCTGCGTTCTACCCGAATCCACAGTAAGATCTGGGCCCCTTCTGGGTGTTTCAAACATCTGACGAGGATGTTGATGCACCTTGTACGCTGATCTATGTTTTGTACGGGCTATTATGATAGATGCAACACTTGGATGTTGTTACTACCAACACTTTCAATGTGCTTTAGGCTGTTAAAAGATTCCAGAAAAAATTATTTTCCAAGTAATTGTGGGTCAGTGTAGATAATCTACAATGTTTGTATTTCATTATGCATTCATGTTGCAAATGTGCAATAACAAAATTGTAGGCATTGAAGTTGTACGAAATGCTGTACGAAATATTGTTAATCTATGTTTTTCCACACTCACAGTACAATATGATGGACAAGAACATATCAGCAATAGAGGACTACGCAACGGAGGCTGTTTCAATCTTCGACAAGGTACATTTAGTCAAGCATGATAAAGAGGTGTTTTAAAAGGTATAACGTGAGTTTTCTGTCACGGAGTTTCAATGACAATGGGGATGACTATATACTGTGTTAAACACTACTTCTGAAATGACCCTTCTGGGCATCATCACAAATATCTACAGCTTCTTACAAGGACACCGTTGAACAGCAAATGTTCAAGTTCTGGTCTTTTGTACACACTAATGCTGAATCGAATGAGTAACATGAAATTTGTTACGATCTTCATTTCTTCAAATTCATAACATGGGATGTGATTGATATGTTCGTCTTCTGCAGTAGTTTAATTCAATTAAATTCTAGGAGGACATAAGCCTTGCTTTGTACAAATAGCTAGATACATCAAAAAAATTTTTAGACCTTAGAACCTGAACCAGAAGTGTAAACGATAGTAAAATCATTATGTTAAACTCAACATGTTGATTTCTTCATATACACACACGTAGTTTGCTTCATTTGTCTCCACTTGTTTGTCTTATGCATGCATATGATACTTGTAACGTAACATGACCTATTTACGTGCAGAACCTATTTACGTCCGGTTTGGCTCATGTCCACATGTCGCGGTGTATTATGCCAAAGCCTGTTCTCATGAGCAATAAAGAACATCATAAGTATGATCCTTAGCCATCTCTTTAATTCTTGCACAGCAAAACATAATGGCCATGCGTTTACCACGTGAACGCCACGTGCCGCGCATGTGGGGGAAATTTACAGATAAACATTGTTTTTTTCCATCGCGTCAAGCAAGTGGCCGGACAGACATAGTGATTTTACTATCATTTGTCTGCAGACTACTTTGGACAGTTACTGTGCATTTTTTTCTGGTCTATGTTCTTCAAGCATAGCGCTAGAAGGGAAAAGATTCAGAAGTGGACGATAATGGGTTACCCTAGCACAATTCTTCATCATATACCTCAGTATAAATACATGCTCATACGGCGTTAAACAGGCGGAGAAAAACTTACAGACCATGCATTTTCTTTTTAGAAGAGCTGATATTTCTGCCCATGGGTTTGAACTTTGGCTCTGTCCGCGCGGTTTTAAGATAAATACGTTTTGAATAAATCGGACGTTAATTGGTCATGTTACGTTAGAAGACCTTGCAAAAATGTCTGTGCTTTTGGTTGTGTCATCCAAATATGAATCTGCTATGACCCGGCCATTTACAAAGCTCATTCAATTACTTTAATCCTCTTCTTGTCTTCAACACAGGCGTATAAGATGATCAACTTCCGCGTGCTGCTAGTCGGGGTGAAGGTTTTGACGGAGCGTTGGCCGGGAGAAGACCCAAAACCAAGCTACGCCAATTATCTGAAACCAAAAGTACGAGAGTACATATGGAACACCATCAGGCCCCAGGCGACTTTCCACACTGCTGTTTACGTGGCGTAGGTATTTCTTGAAGTCTTATTACAATTTGCCATATCATCCTCAGGTACCCGTATGTACAGAAGCAAAGTTTCCAGCCAAGTAGACTAATCCCTTTTGAGCTCTTTTTCTGGCATAGGCCACGGCTTCAATACATTCATCTTCTGTATAGTATAGTATGAGCCTGCTATAAAAAGGATTGTGCGCACCCTCCTATCCGTGCACATCCTTACATAGACTTCATTATAATGTCTCAAAATGGTGACTTTGTCCTTTTCAGTGGTCCTCCACACTGGGACGCAGGGTACGCCGGAGCCGGTATATGTCATCTCTGTAAAGTTAACGGAATGAACGATTTTCCCTTTGTGATGGCGGTAAGTTTTCACTTAAGACAAATTCAATGCAAAGCCTAACAACGGAGCGAGTTGAACAACTTTTTCGTACGAACAGCAGCCTTGACCTTCCGATTATTGAGAATGCATCTTCTTTTCTCTTTAGAATCAACAGGTAATCTAAACAAGCAGTTGATTGCTCATCATGAGGTAGATCTAACATATTAGAGCTACCAAATCATATGGCTTTTTCCTTTATCCAAAACAGAAGACTTCCAAACATTTCACTGTTTTCATACAGGCCGAAGACAGCAAAAGACCTGCAGATCACTACTGGAACGCGCACGAGATTGGTCATGAGTTTCGCAATGGTCACAATTTTGGTGAGTGCACAACTCTTAAATTAGCATTGCAAACGCTGTGTGACTTTAAGACAAGTAGATATCATATTTCACATCAAATTTCATCTGATGAACGGATAACTAAGACTAAGAGAAGATAAAAGTTTTTCTATCTTTTCAAAGTAACCGTATTACGACTCCCCATGTACATATCGTCTACAGTTGTATTCATCGATGTTTCTAAATTAGATCCTAGCGACGGCGGAAGTTCCATCTGTCCAGCAAAGCGACTATTCGGCACTAAATGTGTGATGGGAGGAAACAGGTTAGTACTGCTAGTAGAGTCTATCTGGTGCTACTAGGAGTCTACAAATTTCTGGACAGAACAGAAATTGGTTTTATTTATCATCATTGTCCTGCTGTTGTTGTCACAATTCTTGATCCGCTATTTTGTACAAACCATACGATAAAAACTTCTGAATGTTTCTCTCAGTTATCCAACGACCTTCAGCAGTACGTTCCTGGACAAGATCAGGGCAACTGACTACAGCTGCATGGCAGACAAGCCGCCACAGGTGCAGAGTCATTCCATCTTTGCTACCATATCCGATACTTCTCAACGTCTGTTTATGATTTTCATTGCGAATGTCACCTTTACAGTTTACTGGACAAAAGTTAACAATGTTGAGCTCTCAAGATTACATTATCCATCGCTATTCATGTACCTTTAGTTACTGTCCTGTACGTTGCATGATTTGGAAACCTGGCCAAATTCGTCGTTCGATCAAAAATTGAGGGTATTCTGGAGATAGCACGGAAAGTTAGTCATATGTCGTACAATTAAAGTCCAGCTGTCTTGTTAAGGAAAAAGCTGTCTAGGATCTTTGTCGTTAGCTGGTTCTGGTACAACCTCGACTTAAAAATCGCACGACAGCCCTGTAAGATATGATAGGGTAGAAAAAAACACGCGCGACCCTTTGTTAATTATCAAATCGGGCAGCAATTTAGTGATCAGCACATGTGGCTGCTCATCGACTGTGTGACAGAGGCGTCAGGGCTCGAAATATTGGGTGCATGTGAACCTTTGTGCACCCAAAATTGGAGCTGTGCACCTGACTGTGGGTACACCGGTGCACCTAGATATTTTGCAGGCTATAGGATAAAGGTATTATAATTGTACACTAGTATGCAAAATATTCTTGAAATGAAAGTATCTTTGTTGTGCTTTAATTCATTTGATGTATTACTTGTTTCAAATTTTAGAGTTAGCAACAGAATTACGGATTGAAGTTCTAAGAGAGGCAGTAACGTTAAATTCTGTACTTATGCTTTGCTGACATTCAACTTTGCTGACGTGCACCTAATTTGTTGTTGTTGGGTGCACCACCAGTGCACCTACTGTATTTCCAAAAATGAATTTCGAGCCGTAACAACCGCGCCAAGCAGGGCGTTCCACTCGGGTATGGTGCGGGGGAAGTATGAATATTTGTAAGAGTCTGTTCGGGCGTAAAGTGGTTGAAATTTGAGCGTGTGGCTTCCCCGGGTGCGCCCCTGAGCTGGTTTCAGTAGACTATCTGTATTAATATTGATGTGGTTATTAACTAGCTTATAGAAAAAGGTGAGACGGGCGTTCCTCCTCCTTTCAGAGAGAAGGGTCCACTGCAGGTCATTGAGCATTTGTGTCACGCTGCTAGTCTGCCGGTAGTCATTCAGAGTCACTCGGGCGGCCCTGCGCTGGACGGCCTCCACCGCCTGTATCCCTTTGGTGGTGTACGGGTCCCAGACGGTGGCACTATATTCCAAGTGGGGCCGCACCAGCGCTTTGTAACAAGTATGTTACACTGTGGCTGGCTATTCCTCCGTTAGTAAGTACAGCTGTACACAAACAAACAAACAAACAAACAAACAAACAAACCCATGTACAGCCATTTAGCGCTGTACCTCGTTACGTCTTTAAGTGTGTTTGAACAATAGGTCTAGATCAGTACTTCTGTATATATACATGCTTGGTAATACATATATATATACATATATATATATATACATGCTTGGTAATACATATATAGAGAGCGCGAGATAGATGATATGCTGAGAAGTAAAAACCCGAGACGGTCACGGCTCAAGAGGTCACGTGTACGAAAAGTCATGTGACTGACGTGAGTGGGTCCGAATACCCAACAAATGCCGAAGCGTCGGTAAAAAAACCGTAACCATATAGTGAGCTCTGTTCCATGGGATAAAAAGTCTAAAATCGGATCGCAGAATGATTGAAAACTCTGGTTGCATTTCTTTTTCAAGCAGAGGATGGGAACACCTGGTTACAAAGGAATGGGTCACTTAATAATATATATTTTCCCTGTACAGTCGTCAAAATCGTTTGATGTTGGGGTAAGTTGTCCCTCTGACTGGATTGAGGTTCGGGATGGCGGATATATGACGTCGCCAATTGTCGGCCGCTTCTGCACTCCAACGAGAATGCCAATAGTGTACGTAGGGTGATTTGTTAAAGCAATTTGTGTTGTTCATGTGATCCGGCGTTTTGCCTCAGTTTCTAAGTATTTCTAACAACGGATATACGTTACCCAGGTAAAGGCGAATTACGGGTTGATGACCCGCCCAAGGTGTGTATGCTGTTATAAGGCATGGTCATTTGCTTTTACCACCGAATAATTTTATGAGTTGGTTATAGCAAATGACAAGGCCTTATGACACTATATACACCTAGGAATTGGTGGGTCATCAACGTTATTATCATATAGCCTATCCAAACTGACCCATGTAATAATAACAAATCCCTGTATGATGCTATATGATAATTAGCGTTAATACCCAAACGACACCTTAGATGCAGTAAATACGAGGGATGACCCAGAATTATAGTGCACAATTGCAAGTCAAATATCGGGAAAAGATTTTAAAGACTAAAGGCTTTTATGGATGTCTACCAAAATTCAAATCAATGTAATCGTGAATTTGCACGTGACACCCAGTAAAGTGAGGTAGAATGATAAAGACATAGACAATTTAGCTGCGACCTGAGGTGTGCGGGCCATCTTACTCTGCCGACCTGCTTCATTTTAGTTGAAACAAGAAGGGAATGTTCCTCAAACATTTTGACAAAAAAATGAATGTCTTCGAAGATTTTATGCCGATTCATGGCATGAGAAACTCCACCCACACAGCTCTGATCACAGTTCACCCTTGCTTTTGCTTTTATCACCACTTACCTACTGATTTTTAAATGGACTTCGACTGGAAAGTAATGACTACAATAATTTGAAATTTGGTGGATATTGCTAAAAGATCTTATAGTTATACTATATACCAACAGAACTATTTCAATTCTGAAGATCAGGAACAGGGTTAATAAATATTCTGGTAATAATGACAATGTAACATCGCAACAAAAGACGCAACTCAATAGTTAGCACATTCTTCGGAACTTTCCTAGTTCATTTTTATGCCTATAGGAATAATGGCTATTTTGTATCTTTGTTTACTTTGTTTCTCTTTCAGTTCGTCAGCCAGGAAGCTCCTAGTGACCTTCAGAAGTGACAATTCGTTTGACAGCCATTTCCTCATGAAGTACTCCTTCTACAGCACAGCCAAGTCAGGTAAATTTACATTCTCAAAAACAAACATAAAAACAAACAGACAAACAATGATTCAGCAGTATGGATTCCAGATTCCTCAGGTAGCAACCATTTTTCACGAAAAAAGGTTGGCTTGAAACTGCTTTGAAATTAACGAAATCTACAGCTTAAAAGGGGACCGGGTGATATTGGTAAATATTTTAGAGTAAAACCGTTGGCTTGCATTGTTGTTCATTCATGAAGGAAATACTAATTGCAGTGAATCTTGTGATTTTTCTTCTGCAGGACAGAGATGGAGGGATGACGGCAGATGTGGATGGAAGTACCCAGCAGCTGCAGCAGCCTCTGCACAATGCGCACCTGATGGAGAGACTCCCTGTTGTTCGTCAAACGGCCGCTGCAGAAGCACAGATGCAGACTGTACCTGCCCGAACTGTGTCGACTACCGCAATGTTGACAATGCAGGTAGGTAAAAAAAAACAAAAGACTAACCGTTTGTAAATAGTTTTATAAGCTGAATAAATTCAACATAGTAGGTACACATTACACAACATTATCATTTCTCTACCAACGCTTCTGCAGCTGGTCACAACGCCCTGGTGAAGGCAGCAGACCCACCGTCGAAACGTTGGTAGAAAAACATAAGGTTGTGCAAAGAATGCCAAACCGTCGGTAACTAAAAATAAGGTTGTGTAAATTATACTTAAACCTTGGTAAATGAAAATAAGGTTGAGTAAACTATGCCAAAACGTCGGTAGAGCTAGAGAAAAATAAGGTTTTGTACCTAAGAAAACTATGTTTAAAACTAATCATTTGGATAAATATGCATGTTACGGTTGGCTATAGAGCCATAGATCGGTCTGTTTAACAAATTGATCTCCGTTGACATCGTACTTTACTGTCCACATAGTGCCAGATGTGCTCTGGGATAGTGTTGGTCAATAAAGTACTTATG
This sequence comes from Branchiostoma lanceolatum, assembly GCF_035083965.1. NCBI lineage: Eukaryota > Metazoa > Chordata > Leptocardii > Amphioxiformes > Branchiostomatidae > Branchiostoma > Branchiostoma lanceolatum. The sequence goes on from NC_089724.1 coordinate 30,640,776, forward strand.
TAAAGGTGACATTTAGACTGAACATGTAGTCATCTAATATGAAGAAATCAGGTCCATTCTTGTTCTAAGGTATGCCGACGAATCCTGCGTCAGCAGAGGAGACACAGACTTTGGGCAGTGGTACGTAAATAAAACGATTTTTGCTAACAAAGCATGATCGTTCTAATCTAAGTTTCACTCAGAAATCATTTTAACGACGTATACAACATGATGAATGACAATCATACATTTGATGACACCAATTGAAATGTATCATATGCAAAGCTTGTGAGCTTGTAACTATTAACTAATCAAGCATCTTTCATTCAATGTGTTTGGTATACATTGGAGCGATTAAAGCAAGGTCAAAAGCGTCGTGCAATCTTCGTACGAACGCAAACTGAGGACATTCTTCGGATAGTCAATGTGTATTTCATACTCCAACCGTGTTTTACGGAAAAGGCTGTCGGCAGTTCGTTTTGTCACAGTCTATCTGAAAATTCTACAGTATCAAAACTGCACGACGATCTTCGACGAAGGTCACCGCGCCATTAGTTTCGCGTTCCATTTCCCTACCCACTGTACAATTCACATGAAAGTCATCTTATCGTACTCAGAATGCTATGAAGACTTGGGGGAAACCTACCGCAGAACGGTGAGTACTACCTGGTCCGGAAAAGCCTGCCAGGCCTGGAGCTCTCAGACGCCGCACCAGCACAGCTTCAACCCGGCCACCTATCCAAACCTCGGACTGGACAACAACTACTGCAGGAACCCAGACCTCAAACGTCGGCCGTGGTGTTATACCACGGACCCGACCAAGGCGTGGGACTACTGTATGTTATCCAAGTGTACTGGGCCTGTATCTAGAGCAGGTAAACACACCAAGAAAGAAAGGCATGTTGGGGCAATAGTCAAGATCTGAAACCAAGTCAAATGTCCGTTCTCTTGTCAGTTTGGATACGAGTACATAACAGACTAATATATTTCATAACTTCGAATCTATCCTCTGAGGTGACGATGGTAAATTTGAATTTCTAAGTGGTAAATCCAACTGTGGATCTTTCTGTTTTACTGTATGTAGCGCTGTCATTGTTAGTACTGTGGAAACATGATGAATCTTATAGAGAAGGAGATCTGGAGGTTAAGATGCTCACCACAAGAAAGACGTACAAAACGCCTCAAAACACTTGTAGAACATGCCTCATCCTATAGCAGCTTGGATAATAAACATGGCAATGATGAGCATATCGCATGCGTTCTGAAGACTGTAATTTCACGCGATTAGGGATCAACATCAAACAACTTGTTTGCATAGAAGCTTAAGGTAGCTTCAGTAACTGCATGGCCAAAGCACAAGATAACGTTTTATCTGCTAGACGAATAAGTCAAGAAAAGAAAACTGCAATCAGTCTCTAACAGATAACAGTTTTTTTTCTTCTAATTTTTGTACTTCAGTGTACATCGGCTGCTACAAAGACACCTCTAGTCGGACGTTCCCGGGTGGCAGACTTCATGATAACCAGAAGATGACGGCCGCTCTGTGCATCAACCATTGCAGTGGGCTGGGGTACAATTACGCAGGTGACATCTACTAACATAGTTTCACCAGGGTACATAATTCCGCCACCCTTCAAAGATATGTCCGAACAAATCTCAAACCAACGTCCCCCAGTATTATGCACTCCTGTATATCTAAACTGTGCATGCCTGGGGGTGCTGCACTAGATATCTCTCAAACCCACCGTTTTTCAAAGTGGCGGATTTGCGTAACCCGGCGGATTAATGTTTATGGCGGTTAGACAGGGTGAAACCTTCACACAAACAAAACTGTTTTGGACCGACTTTAGATAAGAATGAACTTGAGAGAACATTACTACAGTCCAGACATGTCACAAAGTCTCAAGTCTTTTTTGTCTGTTATCCTTACGTTTTCATATTTATCTTCTACAGCGACTCAGTATTCTAACGAATGTTTTTGCGGCAATGAGGCAAACTTCGCACAGCTGGAACCCCCGCGGCCGGAGTCCGAATGTAACCGCCCGTGTGCAGGTGACACGAATGAGAAATGTGGCGGTGCCTGGAGGAACTCAGTCTACAAACTGCCAGGAAGAGCACCATCGGGTAGGTTACCTGGCGTTTTCTTATCTTTTATCACCACTTACATGTAGCAAGGACTGGAGTCTTTTTTGGTAACATGGAAAGGCCTGAGGCCTGAAACAGCGTCTCCACTCCCTAAAGCCTCTGTTACACAGAGCCGAACATGGCTCCCGACCACCAGCCGACTAAGGTTGCCGGTAGGTTGGGAGAAACTAGTCTGACCAGTTTTAGATGAAGACTAACATTTGACTCCAAAACAGACTCTGACCATTACTGACTTACTTCCAACCACCAGTCAACACATTTCAGACCTCCCGTCCACAGCCGAATGATGTAAAAATTTCAAAACATTCGGCTGGCGCAGCCGAACACCAGCCAACCGCGCCGAACACCAGCCAACCTAGCTCCCGAACCACTCACAACCATGGTTGGGGGGAGGCCATATTCGGCTATGTGTAGCTGGCGGGGCTTAAACTAATAGTCTGGAGATGGTTAATCGAGAGCGAGGATTAATAGACCCAATATGAGAAGCACCTGGTACGAATTTAAAGTCTGTTCTATGCATGAAACATGAGATGATAAAGTTGTGAACTTCCAGCTATTACACGTTTACACCCTCCAATGTCTTGGATTTTAAAGTGATTAACGTTGAAACAACAACATACTCTATCAATTTGAAAGTTTCATCCATCTTTTTATTGTCAGTTGGATACTCCTGTGGTGATGGTCTCAACAAGTTTAATGGTCGCTGCTACAAAGTCGTTACTGAGAAGAAGTCCAACGAAGAAGCAAAGAATGAGTGTTCACGTATGGGAGGACGTCTGGCTGCACCTAAGACAGCCGAGATTCACAGGTTTTTGGTGGAACTTGCAAAAAAGAAAGTTGGTAGTGGCCAGGCTGTGTGGATTGGGCTCCAAAAGGGAGAGGAGGAGGCGGTTTGGAAATACAGTGATGGCAGTACCTTGGGGGTAAGTCATGTCTGCGGGTAAGTCATATCTATTCATTCGCTCAGACCCTTGACGTGCGCCTTGTGGCACTTAGGGCAGATTTTTTTCCAGGGATGGGTTGCTAGCCCCCAAACTGCTCCTTAACACGGGACTCCAATGTATTTTCCGTCCCTTCCGAAAGACGAGTGTAGCTTCAACCGAGATGTCCTGACCCAGGATTGAGCCCGGGTCTCCCCGTTAGCTACTAATCAGAACCAGGAGCTCAATTGTGAGGCTGCTAACAGTTGAACTATAGCTGCATTAATTCCAAGACAATTAGGGATTCTTTTATGTATACATGTACATGCAAATGCTGTTATTTTCTTCATTTCATTTTTTCCACAGGTGTGTACTTTCTCCAATTGGGCACCGGGTGAACCCAAGGCTGATGTTAATACAAAATGCGTACAGTACTGGGCCAGCAAGAGTTACAAGTGGGACGACACTTACTGCTCTTATACAAAGGCATTCATATGTGAAACTGTTAAGTAGTTCGGTGTAACTACATAACGCCTTAGCTTGAAAGTTTATCTGTGTTAATAGAATTCATTATTTGCAACATTGTCAGTTATAGTAGTCTTAGGGCTCTAATAACAGATCCAAGTAATGTCAGTCTTTAGACAAAGCTTATGAGTAGCTGTAGATACATATATTAAGTTACCAAAATTGTTGATATTTAGCTGATAGAGGGGGTGTCCCTGTGGTGTAGTGGTCTGCGCTGCTGTTACTGGCCACATCTGGTTCAAATTACGTGGACCAGAAGGCCCGGGTTCAAGCCCCGGGTAGGACACATCTGGACAAGAGGCGCATTGAGTCATACCAAAGACTTTATACAATGGTACATACTTCTGAAACAGTATGGAAGTTAAACACACTCCACTGCCAGTGGACTAGCCCCCTGCTGCAATGATTGCACCACAGTGTGGCCCAGGGCTATGAAACGGAGATGGACACCGCCCTATTAGTCCATGGGCCAAGCAGCTTTTTGGTACCAAACAGAGGGACAAAGGGTGACTTACTTTTTTGAAAAGGTTGATTCCTCTACTTTATAATTATGCATGATAATAATGTCAAAAGTCCAGCTTTTTAGGAATTATCACGTAATATGGTGACGTCATCAAAATGGACTTCGATTTTTGGGACTTAATTCAGAGGACTGGGACAAAATATCAAACATCGATGATTTTCGGTGAAAATCGGTTTGTAGGCAAAAGATACCACAGGAATCACGAAATAGTATGTTTTTGGTCGATAATTTGACTCTATAAGAAGCTTTGAGTCTTTTAAGTCCATTTTTGGGGGTAATTTTGTGTAAAAAAATGTATTGTTTACTTTCCAAAATCAGGCATTTATTTGGGCTACCTATGGGGTCTTGTGTTATACATTATGTTGATAGGCCATATCATTTTCTGCATTTTGGGCTTTGAATCAACAAAATCCGTCAAAAATATCAGGAGTTATAAGGGTTTTAAGAATTACACCCAACGGCCATGTTATCAAATCGCCGCAAATATCACAATGCATCATGGGTAATTTTAAGAGGGTCTGTCTGTAAAATACCTAGTAGCAAAGGACAAAATGTCGATTTAAAAAAAAAAATTGGGCGGTAGTAAGGCCTTGGTGCAATTGTAGAAAATGGGTAAGTTTTGGGTTAACTGGTGGTCACCGGTTGCCATGGAAACGGTCATTTTTAAAGATGGCGAATTTGTATCTGCAAAGGCTCAATCTCGTCAGGAATACACCATCTTTGGCCTACAGAAACGCCAACTAATTAACATATATTCTACATGACTTTGACATATAATTTACATCTTTATCTTGATTTAAATAATAGATAAACCTGCATAATCATATGTTTAAAGGTGCAGCAAATGTTTAAACATAACCTGTTTTGATTGATTTTTGATAAAAAAGCTGTTATTCGGGAATTCTTAGCGATCAGTAGTACAGATCAATTTGATTGATATACGGTCAAATTGTTGCCTACTCCATTTCTGTTAACTTCCAAGATTGATCAACGGTTTACAGAGACCTGAGACTGATATCAAGGTTGGGGAATGTGTTCTCCTACATATATACCAATACAATATACAGTTACCACAAAACTTGAGAACGTGTTAATTGATCTTTATGAAACAGAAGAAGACACTTACTGTAATTGCACCTCGGATTAACACACATTCCGTTTAATTGCACCGAATCCCAAAATCCCAAACCGGTTCCCATTCACTGCATTGTTAGTGACTCTGCATATCTGCACGGCGCATTGTCACCAATGCACCAAAATGTTTCAAAAATCTTCAATAAGCTAACCAAAAAGGTGCGCTAAAAATCGGCAAACGCGGTACAAAATTAATTAGTAGATACCTGTTAGTGTAAAGGCGCAATACCGCCAATATGTTTGAAACTGTTTTGAGTAACAAAAGAAGGCGGTCCCATTGACATTTGAGTAACTTACGAGGAAAATCTACATTTTCATTCTAGGCGTGTTGTTACAGTTTTCACCTGTTAGTTTCGAAACTGGTTCAAATATTCCCCAGAGGCCCGGCATCTACAAACCACAAAGGGATATACATGTACAGCCAAACGTGTAAACTTGTTTCTATTATGTGGATAGCTTAAGTGTTACTTGATATGATGAAATGTTAACAATGCAAATCAGAATCTAATTTTCATAATTAATGGAGAAATCTTATAAACCCACACCATTCAATGGTACGACAGTTTTAAAATGCTACATATGGAATCGGGAAATAAAGCATATTGATAGATAAAAGCTATGCAAATTAAGACCTAATTTACATAATCAATGAGAAAATACTGTAATTACATATTTGTAGATAACTGGAATTTTATACTTTTTGGCATTTGGAAGTTCTGTGGCAGTGAACATGGTTGAATATAAATTATGCAAATGAGGGCCTAATTTGCGCAATTTATGTCTCATGAAGATATGAGGTCTCCGAACTATTGTTTTCCACTGCAGCAGTACTTTGTGCTCGGGCTGAGTATTTCGGAATTGATTCCCACATTCCGACCCTCGGCGTTCTCGTTCTGTAGACTTTATGGAAATAGGCCACACCAGGTAAATTTTATGGATGACATCCTCTGCAGACTCCAAATTGGGTGCGGTCAGAAAAACAAGGGAGAGCAAAAAAAAGATATCTACATTTTCAAAGTGAATACCATAAAGCATGTAAAAGGCATTTGTAGCGATAAAACATGGTATTACAACCAAGTATTTCATGACTATATTCAATAAAACACTAACAATGACGTCAACATTATAATCATGATAAATTTACATCCGGGTTTGCATAGCACATCAAGAACGCAGAGACAAGGTTTTCCGTACACTAGGCACTGGACTCCCCTGAGTCATGGGGCAGACTGACTGTGACTACACAATGCTGGCTCTGTTCACTTAACCTCAACTGAAGTTCTCTCCACTGTCCTGACCGTCTCAATAAAGACACATCTCGGAAATCCCCCGCCTTTTTATTCTGTCTTCAACGGACAGACAGCTAGACAATGGTCTACCTAAACCGCATGGCATACCGGTAAGTTACTTCATCTGACCTTGTTATCGAATTGTTTCATTCAAGAATAACACATCGGCCAGTTGCAATTACAAGTTGTTGACAATATAATGGCACAGCAATTACAAACTAATTCCAACTACAAGTTAGGTATGAGGGCTGTACTGTGTATGTGTGTGTTCCTGTAAGCTTGTGAAGAGGAGCAATCTTTTTTGGAGATTGCATACACACTAATTTTACAACATTATTTCTACAGATTTTTCAACATTCCGACGAGTACAACTGTTACAGCATATAGAACGTTCTAGCGATGGAACTGACAGGCAACATTCGCAACATTTAGCCCCATTATCGGTATATTGACCATTGCTGATGGATAAAATCTTTTAAATTTCAAAATCTGGCGAAAATCAATGTGCGCGCTGGTGTCATCCATAAAATTTACTTGTTTTTTTTTTTGTTGTTTCATTTATTTGCACATAAAAACAAAAACAATAATGAATTGATTGAAAGTACAAAAGAATGTGCAGGGGGAGGCAACAAGCCTGCAAGGTTTATAGAAGCCCTCCTCCTTTTAACTTAACAAATGACGATTACAAGAGTGATATGATAAATAACGAACTAAGGTATAACAAATGATGAAATAAACATAATGAACAACTATATAACGAAAAATCGAATACTGATAATATAATACAGATTAAAAGTAAGAAATTATTATTAGCCAAGACCAGAAATTTTAAAGTACAATAGAACCTTTCTCAAAATGTTAACAAACTTATAAGAACAATCAAGGCATATCTAATCAAATCATGACCAGACCAGAGATATACTGTATTAAGAAGAATGTTTAGAAGTAGTTGGGATTTGATAGAAGATGAGCTCGAAGATGACATTTGAAGGTTATCACAGAAGTAAAATTCTTTAGGGAGTGGGGAGACTATTCCAAACATTGATGGATTTGAACTTTACACTCATTTGGGCTAAAGAAGTTCTGAATAGAGGGATGTGTAACTTTGAGCTTTGACGTGTTTGATAATTGTGAAACTGGGAGCGAAAATTAACAGGGCTCGAAATTCATCTTTGGAAATAGGTGTACTGGTGCACCCAACGCAAAAAATAAGGTGCACAGAAAGAATTTTGGGTGCACCATATAGAATAAAGTTGAATGTCAGCAAAACAAAATTACAAAGTTCAATCTGTAATTCTATAACTAACCTTAAAATTTCAAGCAAGTGATACATCAAATAAAGTTCAACAAAAGTTTATATGACTTTTTCTGATACTTGCATTTAAAGGATATTCTGTATACTAGTGTACAATAGTACTCTTATCCTATCGGCTACAAGATATCTAGGTGCACTGGTGCACCCACAGTCAAAAATTAGGTGCACAGTTCCAATTTTGGGTGCACACAGGTGCACATGCACCCACTATTTCGAGCCCTGATTAATAAAGTCGTCAAATTAATAAATGTATCAGGCAGATTATGGTTAATGAATTTGGCTGTGAAAAGAGCAAGTTGAAATCTGTTTATGTCAAAAATATTCAAAATTCTAAGTTTATCAAATAGAGGTAGAGAGTGCGTGATGTGGCCTTATTAAGATAAGGCCATAGAACACAATCTTTTCTGCTTGAGTGTGATTCTTCGCATATATCTCTCAACCAGCATCTTGGAATCTCTTTCCAATGAATGAATGAATGAATGAATGACAGACAGAAGAGTTGGAACAATGTCCTTAAATGTATGAGAGTGCTTCCATATGATATCTGTAGCTTTTGCGTATAGTGCCTGGTCGAACACCAGCACTATGCTCTTCAAGTGCAGTGCCTCATTGAGTTTCAAATTTTTTTACAACCGCTGAACGCAGTTAGCAACGGTTTAGCCGCCAGAAGTCCGCTAGGGTGTATCTCATAGGTTCAAACTGTAACTTGACCGTATATCAACCAAATAGATCTGCCCTACTGATCGCTAAGAATTCCCGAATAACAGCTTTTTGTCAAAAGTCAATATCAAAAATCAATCAAAACAGGTTATGTCTAAACATTTACTGCACCTTGAAACATATAACTATGCAAGTTTATAAATAATTTAAATCAAGATAAAGATGTTAAGTATATGTTACAGGCATGTAGAATATATGTTAATTAGTTGGCGTTTCTGTAGGCCAAAGATGGTGTATTCCTGACGAGATTGAGCCTTTGCAGATACAAATTCGCCATCTTTAAAAATGACCGTTTCCATGGCAACCGGTGACCACCAGTTAACCCAAAACTTACCCATTTTCTACAATTGCACCAAGGCCTTACTACCGCCCAAATTTTTTTTTTAAATCGACATTTTGTCCTTTGCTACTAGGTATTTTACAGACAGACCCTCTTAAAATTACCCATGATGCATTGTGATATTTGCGGCGATTTGATAACATGGCCGTTGGGTGTAATTCTTAAAACCCTTATAACTCCTGATATTTTTGACGGATTTTGTTGATTCAAAGCCCAAAATGCAGAAAATGATATGGCCTATCAACATAATGTATAACACAAGACCCCATAGGTAGCCCAAATAAATGCCTGATTGTAAAAGTAAACAATACATTTTTTTACACAAAATTACCCCCAAAAATGGACTTAAAAGACTCAAAGCTTCTTATAGAGTCAAATTATCGACCAAAAACATACTATTTCGTGATTCCTGTGGTATCATTTGCTTGCAAACCGATTTTCACCGAAAATCATCGATGTTTGATATTTTGTCCCAGTCCTCTGAATTAAGTCCCAAAAATCGAAGTCCATTTTGATGACGTCACCATATCACGTGATAATTCCTAAAAAGCTGGACTTTTGACATTATTATCATGCATAATTATAAAGTAGAGGAATCAACCTTTTCAAAAAAGTAAGTCACCCTTTGTCCCTCTGTTTGGTACCAAATGGCTATTTTGAGGGACCTGGCCCATGGACTATATACACCTTATGGTGTGGGAGGATTTTAATTAGTTGATAGAAAATGATCATGACGATAATGATTGAAGAAGTTTATAGCACCCTTGCTGAGAAGATGTGAGGCAATGCACTTAGCTATCTTGCTTTTTTCATTAGCTTTCTGTAACGCTGTCGATGTCTGATCTTTCATATTGTATGATATGATCCATATTACATACCTTTTGACTTCGTTTCAGAAATTACAACGTATATATTGAGCCCAATATATAGAATAATACGATCTACATGTACGTTGTACATGAACACTACTGAAATGCATACATGTGCAGCAAAGCAATTTGTATAGGTATGGTTCTGTTCAGCAGATTTTTACTTAAGAATGACACCTGGCAGTCTATCGTACATGGCAGGATACTGTCCTTGGTGCTGAAAGACCGGTTTAGCCAGCATGTTTTATAACGTTACATAACGTTACATGTTTTAATAGAAAACAGACCATTTGCCTAGTGCTCACAATTTACATTTTTGCCTCTCATCAAACTTCGCACGGAAAAAAGTTCTTAAGAGCGGATAATTTAGTTTGTTTTCTAAAAAAAAACCCAGGTCCACCGAAATGCCCGGACGGCTACGAGAAATTCGGAGACACGTGCTACAAAGTCTTCACTGAGAAAAAGGCCTATCGCCTCGCCCATGCGACATGTGCCAACGACGGAGGAACACTGGCTTTTCAGAAGACAGCAGCTACAAACGACCACCTGGTCAACCTGGCCAAGTCCGCAGGACGTGTGAACATGTGGATAGGCGTGGACAAACTCTACACAGGTGTCTACAAGTACAGTGACGGCACCCCTTTGAAGGTAAGGCACATGTAGTAGTACCGGTAGTACTAGTGTCCAGTATATGATTGACAATCGCTTTAGTGAATCCTCAGTTGTAAAATACTGTAATCCCAGAATATTTTGCGGTGGGTTAATGCTCACAATTTTTGTGGTGACTGATTCACCGCGAACTGAAAACAACTGGCGTTTTCACTACTGTATATTATGTGACTATGGGGCTATCGATAACTTAATGCCGCTGCAAATAATCTATTTTCTCCTTTAAAAAGGCATTTACAGCATAACCTTACATTACAGCAATAACTGTAAATTCGTCAATTTTTGCGGGGCTTGACTTCGCAACGGGAAGGGACGGGAGGTTTTCCTTGGAACTGAAATAAGTCTGTAGTATGGTAGAAATATCAAACACCTATTGGTGGTGTCAGGATTTAATTATGGTAAGAGGTTACCACAAAAATGAAACCACCGAGAACATTTAAGATTTACAGTATCTAGTTTTTAACTTGCAGTGACAAGTGCTCCTATCAATCTTTATCCTATACAGATGAAGATGCCGTCGGCATGTATATTGGTCACAAAGTCAAAGGAAAGGTGATAAAACATTTAAACCTATATCAATCTACTATAATCATGCCCGATACTCTGACAGCAATAAATGTTATTGAACGGGTTACTAATTCTCATACTCATCAAAAGCATATTTTTTAAAATGACAGGACTGCAGGTTTACCAACTGGGCTCCAAATGAACCAGGAGACAGCGACTGTGTGCAGTTCTGGGCCGGCAAGGGTTACAAGTGGGACGACACTTACTGCACCTACCAAAAGATGTTCATCTGTCAGATTGGTAGGTAACAATACATTTCACATGGGCAAAGTTTGGCTGTACAATTGTGATTGGTTGTGCAACGAAATCACATGAAGTAGTCTTGGCTAAATATCACATAGTACAAACATAGTTCCACCAGGGTACATAATTCTGCCACCCTGAAAAGATACGTCCAAACAGATCCCCAACCCAACACACCCCATGGCCAGTATAATGCACTCCTGTATATCTATACTGTACATACCTGGGGGTGCTGCACTAGAGATCTCTTAACCCCACTGTTTTTCAAAGTGGCAAATTTCTGTAACCTGGCGGATTAATGTTAATAGGGGTTAGCATATCATGGCCAAAACTAAGACATCAATTCAAGTGCGTTTATTTTGTATATCTGAAAACAGAAATAGATAACATTTTTATCACCATACAGCATTGTCTATCATTCTATGTGCCCTTAATTCTGATCTAGGTAGACTGATTACTTTGTAATTGTTCTTCTCATTATTTAAATTCTATGTTGTTGTTGGGTATCTTTGTTGATCTAGAGTTATTTTATTCAACGAACTTATTCTTGCAATAACATAAAACAACAATGTATATTTTAAAAAAATAGGTTTGTTTCCAAAACACAGGACCAGGAGACAATGCTGGCTGCTGCTGAGCCTGTTCACCTTGTACGTTTTTCAGCTCTCTTTTTCCCCATAGATTAATGCCTTAAATGTTTGCATTGAATACCTGATTTCATAGTAAAAGATACAAAGCCAAGAAGCTTGTAGTTCCATTATAATAGAAAGACGACAAGGGTCCCATAATCAAACCTGTCCTTCATTCTACCAATACCTATCAACATACCACATATCATTAAGACTCAGTCACAAATTCTTGAGCTGTCCACAAACAACCAAAAAAACATGACCTTCTTGGCGAAGGTATTCATACAGCTGGTTATTGAGTAAATCTTTCTTCCATGTCTACCTGCCGTTAAAGCCCCTGTCACACAGCACGAAAAATGCTCCACATGACATTGGCTCTAAACAAGTTCTAAATGACATTTTGAGCAGTAATACACCTGGTGTTCTCTTGATCGACACGATTTTTAAGGATCGGACAATGTGTTTTCAGGTCATGGACCCGTTGGGTAGATTTTCAGGCAAAAACTCTCAGCGACCATCTATTGATCATAAAACCTGGCGACCTTTTGGGAATCAACAAAATATACAACTGAAGCTCGTTGACTGTGTGACAGTGGCTTCATATCTCATCTTAACCCTGGTGCAAATCAAACTCTCGTCTTTTGTGTCTGATTCAGGAGGAACAACCATTGGCAAAAACATCTGTCGACTTCTGAGGCTCGACAGCCATCATTTCTTCGCTTAGAAGCAGATCGCATAAACACATACACTATACATATTACAAGTGATACAGAGTTTTGGTCCACACGTTACTGTAATTATTGTTTCTTTTACTGTAACTTTTTTTCAATGTTGTCACTGTCACCTCTGTACCTTGAACTTATCATCACTGTGAAAATAACCGTGTTGATATATGATTCCATCACACAACCGTTCTGTAAATCACTTGCTGCCGCCGTGAAGTTAAAGTTCAGTGAAAATGTCCATTTTCCTTACACTGTGCACCTTACACCTTGAACTTTACTACCGTGAATATTAGGTCAACTATACAGTAACAAGTTTAGTTAGCCCATTTTATCATAGCTAGATAAATGACATTGTTATCAGTCTATAGTGAAGGTATGGTACAATTCTACACAATTATCATTGACTTTCCTGTAAGAACAAGCCATCAAAAGAAAGAAGAATGCAGTTTAATGTGCAACTTTGGATTTCTTATTCTCATTACTATCGCTCTTTTTATCAATTAGCTGAGACTAGCCGTGGCCTGGTGGTATCAGGGCTCAAAATATATTGCTAATATCAACTTTTTATAATAGCTACTACCATGTTGTAAGCAATTGAAGTGGGTGTTAGAACAAACTTACTAGGTATCTTATCATCCATTGCTCATAAAAAGCATATATTATTGGTATCACACTGCAGAACATAAAATGAAATAAATCTCATAAAACACTCAGCCGTTGCTTAAAACCCTTAAGCTGCCAGTCCCGACTTAATTAGGGATACAGAAATATGCCTTGTGTGCTGGACCCGGTTATAACCGGGATAGGGTATTCCCCAGAACAAAACAGCTTTGCGTGCGTGTAGCGCGCGAAGCCGGGAAGTTAGGGGAGTTAGCGCCGCCGGGTGTTTCGCGGGTTTCGTGAGGGAGGTCAGGGGTCAAACATTTTTGATTTTTACTTGGCTAAAAAACCTGGCAGCTTAAGGGTTAAAACTTGATTGAATAAAATTGAGCGATATTCACCAAGTTCTTTCTGTCACTTTATAACACAGAAGGATGATCTTATAGAGTGCAGGAAACTGCAGGAATTGTTTCTTCCTAATACTATCATTCTAATTTTTATAATAATTAGGCCATTTGATTGCATGGATTGATTTGATTGCATGGATGACGTCCCCTGGGAACCCCAAAACTAATGCGAGCGCGCAATTTTAAAAAAATTGCCTTCTTTTTAAAAATCTACACGGTCAGGAAGGATGAATGAATCTTAACACAGAGTATGTTATGCCAAATAATAGATTGTTGATTTTTGTTTTTCACATCATCTTCTTCTTTGACTTTGGAATTGACTTTGGCATTCAAGAACATTAGTATCCATTTTTCAATTTTTTTTTGCGATTGACAGCATAAATTTTGCTGCTGCTTTGTATGACTTACAATATAGCCGAAAACTTTTTGGGAAATGACAAAAATTGATACACACGCAGATGTAATCTATGTAATCAAATAAATGTGGCCTTATATCAACTAATATTATTGCATGGTAACCACAAAAATAGCTTTTTGACAAATATGACAGGAATGATATAACGTTGGTTAACATAAATTCGCGGGGTACTTAAATTCGCCATTTTTTGAAACGGTGTATTTTAGGGATATGTGCTAGATGCAAAATCAGTTATAACGCCAGCAATGCAAACCGGATAAACTAACGTATTCAGAACACTGGCTGAAAAGCTTCGATAACCATGCATTAGAAGTTGGCGACGTCAAAAACTCTCCGTCCCTTATTGACAGAATCTGGGGGCTTCGTGGGAGAATCACACTGCACGGTTGTTCGCTGGTTTATAGGACAAATGTCACATCTCCTGCCTGCTAAACACAATTATTTACAAGACAACTTATTACAATCTCTTTTGCTAACCTGCAACTGGATTCTAAGTGTGCGGACCAATCATCAAAACTCCTCTTTGTTGCTACAACCTACGGCACGTGTATTTTCCCGCCGCCATATTATATATTATTACCCAGAATCCTGTCGTCAAGCAGACGACAAACGTTTGCGAGGAACACTTTTTTGTCTAAATGTTGCGTGTGATAGTGGACTGAAGACGATATTTTCCTCAAAGTTTGCTCCTAACACAACAAGGAACACATGGACATAGTAGTATAACCATTGCTACGGCATCCAGCTAACTTCCCACGAATAATGTACACGTTGCCATGACGGTGGGGATCGACTTTGAGTGACGTTCTACCGACTCAACAAACGGGATGTTACCGAAGGCCTGATGTGTGTGGTACGGCCGTTTTTTTCGTGTATTTTTTTTTACTTGGACACGTCTATATCCATTGCACTCTCCTCAAGCCAAGGATGGAACGAATAGCTGCTGTATAAAATGTAATTAGCGGTAAGATATTCAAGACGAATCTTCTCTCCCGAAATAATGTTCACACCTGTCCGACAACACCGTCATTTTGCGTGCGGCGGACGGTAGTTTTAAGTTGAAATATTATGGTGTCAGCACGACTAGAGACAAAATCTACCATATATATGATTAGTGCAAAGATAGTACATGATACTGACAGAATAATAGAAAAAAAGGATGGTTTATTGTTCTGCTAGATTGATTTCAGTCAACCATTATCGGAAAAATGGCGAATTTATGTTACCCAACGTCACATATTATACATATAGGGGATACTTTGTGACACTTCCGTAAGAAAGTGAATGGAGATTTTTGATGATCAAATAAAGGCTACAATATGGAAATGAAGAAGGGTTGTCTCAGTTATTGTAAACATAATATATGTATATATATTCAATATATAGGATATATGTATAGAATATTTTGCTTGACCAAAGTGCCAAAGTGAAGACGTATTCCACTACGTCAAAGAATATTGTATCCGTGCAAGGTGGCTATGAACTGGAATCCATCTGGAAAAGAGATCAGAGGCAGTCATGCAGTAAAAGGATAGTAGAGTCAGACCTTGTAGAGATGGGTTGTGGATGGGACTCAGGAACACAACGATTGGCTATCAGACAAAAGACATTATGAAAAGCAATTATGGCCTGCCTGAGTAAACTGTTTCATGCGCTGAACATGATGATGAATCATAGTTTTTGTTAATTTCTTATAAATCCATTGCTTGCTCGAGCTCGTGAAATTACTTTGAGTGACAATTGGACATCTACATGGCTGTGACACATCGTCTACGTGTGTAACCCAGCAGAAAGATTGTCATCAATAAAGCACTACTAGTAAATGTAGAGATTGGTGGGACCTTGTAGAGATCCCGATGAGAGAGACTCTGATCGGGATCTCTGCTAGCATCCTGATTAGAATCTCCGTCGACAATGTGTTAGACTTCATTAGCATATCAAAGGTCACGGAATATGGACGTGTGAATTTCTGCTCCGCCGTCCGCCCTACTTTATTCGAAAATTCTAACCGCACAGTTTTGCATTTTTACTTTATTGTTTCGCTAATAACTTGCTGAACCTATACTGTTGCTGTTTATCGAGGTTGGTTGCTGTTTTTGTCTGTTCTCTGCCGAAAAAAGTCTCTGGATTTATAGTGACGCCCACGTGGAGCGACGCCATTGTCTGTCCGGCATGTCGGCCAGAAACACGCGTGCCTCGACTCAACTTCAGAAGTCTGCAGAACTTCGAGAGAAGCTCTCTGCTGACAACAAGCTACTCTTGGATGCCATTGAAGCAACACTCCTACTTCCCCTGAAGACTGAGATACAGGAACTAAAGCTACAACTTGCTGGGGTTACTGACGAGCAGAGGGAAATTAAATCAAGTGTTGCACAGGTGGAGAATAAAATCGACACCACAGACGCAGCTGTTCGCAAGATGTCTGCCAGGCTGAATGATCTCGACCAGTATTCGAGAAGAAACTGCCTCCTTCTGCACGGAGCCGCTCCTCCTGACTCCGACACTGTTCAGTTTGTACTCGACACCGCCAAGAACACCCTGGGCATCGACTTGTCGATCAGTGATATAGATCGGGCTCACCCTCTACCCCGTCGCAACGGCTCTGATGGCCAGCGTACGCCACCTATTGTGATTAAGTTCGTCTCGTACGCTGCCAGGCACAGGTTCTTCTCCGCCAAGTCTAAACTCAAAGGATCCAAGCTTTTTGTCACTGAGCAGCTCACCAGGAAAAATGCTCTGCTGCTCCGTGCAACCAGAGAGAAGATGGGGAATGGCTGGTCCCTCGATGGCCGGATCTACTGTCTGCATGATGGCGTAAAGAAGAGGGTCGCCAGTCGCACGGATCTGGACAACATGTAACTGTGCTCGCTGCAATTTGTTCCATGTCATCGAGTAACAACTTCTTTCTCTTAACTTGTGTCACCTAGCCATGGCTTTTTGGATCGGTCGTTTACTTTTCCCTCCGCTTTGACCATGTGTCTACTCGTATACTCCTACTAAAAGTGCGGACTGTAAATGTTGCTTATTTATGGTATAGGCGGACACGTGAGTAAACCTTGACTTTTCCGTATGCATATGTTGTATTGCTACTATGATAGATGTATAGCTTTATTTGTATTGTATTGTTGTACTTATGTTGATCGTTCTTCCTTATCAAAGTTTATGTTCACAGCAATGGGTATGTCCAATCTAATTATACTGGGTTTAACGGTTCTGAATGGATTGCTGAGAGGGTGCGCCAAATCATGCCAATAGATATTGAACAGTACAGGGCAGTCATTGGCATGTTTTCCGCTGGTTTGACTTTTACTATTAAGTTAAGCCTTAAGTATACACTTAGCTTAGATAAGTGCTTCTCATATACGCTAGCATGTATCTCCGTTATTGTGATTCTTCTAGCGGGAGACATCCATCCCAACCCAGGGCCAGTCTCTCGTAAAGATTTAAATTTTATGCACATCAATGTCAACAGTTTGGTAGCCGGTACCAAAATGGACGAACTGTCCGCTCTCGTAGTTAGATTTAAGCTCGATGTTGTCGCCATCTCAGACACATGGCTGGGCGAGTCTGTTGATTCAGTTGCTATCTCTCTTGATGGCTTCCAGGCTCCGATACGACGTGATAGAAACCGGCACGGTGGTGGTGTCCTTATTTACATATCTGACCAGATCGCATACAAAAGACGCTCAGATCTGGAGCCCAAATCTGTTGAATGTATCTGGCTGGAACTATTTGCAGGATGCTATCGTGTCATATTTTCTGTTTACTACCGCCCACCTGGCCAGGACGCCAGTACTGCTAATGAATTTATTGACTTATTTACTGACTCTGTCTTTGCAGCTGGGTCCTCTAATTATGACGCCGTCATAATTACAGGTGACTTCAATGCTAAGCACAATGCATGGTGGGCTCCTGACCCAATTACCTCTGTCGGCTCAAAACTATTTCAAGCATCGACTATGTTAAACCTTACCCAGGTGATTAGCGAGCCGACATGTGATTTGTCACGTTCTCCTTCTTTGATTGACTTACTGTTTACTGATATGAAGAATCTTGTTAAATCTACCACAGTTTTGTCTCCCCTTTCTGGATGCCACCACTGTCCCATAATTACTACTTTTAATATGTCCTTAAAGTCCCCGCGCCCTTATATCCGCACTATCTGGGAATATCCTAAAATCGATCATGACTTATTAGCTGAATTTTCGTCTGATTCCAAATGGCATGAAATTTTTTACTGTAACGCTGTTGATGATGCATGTTATAAGCTGGTAGATCTTATATTTGAAGCCAAAACCAAATGTGTTCCCCATAAGGACATTCTTATAAGACCCAGAGATAAACCATGGATGTCTCCCAGGATTAGATCGTTGATGCGTCGGCGAGACAAGCTACATAGGAATGCTAAAGTTTCGAACAGTACCACACTGTGGTCTGCATACCGTAATGTCAGAAATAAACTAGTACGCGAAATATCACTCGCTAAGTCTAACTACAACAGCCGTCTCGCTGACTCCTTGACGACTTCTCCTTGTTCTAGTAAGAAATGGTGGCACATTGTTAAATCTTTCTATTGTAGCAAAGTGAGTTCTAATATTCCTCCCTTAAGGTCAGGTCACTTGTATGTAACTGATTCTTGTGAAAAGGCAACCATGTTCAACAATTTTTTTACTGCTCAGGCCTCTGTAGATGACACCAAGGCAAGCCTCCCACAACTTGATTTTCTCACTGATGTCCGATTTTCAGAATGTTTTACCACACCTACCGAGATTGAACTCTATGTATCTTCTCTAGATATATCCAAAGCGTGTGGTCACGATAATGTTGATAATCGCTTTCTTAAACTCATATGCCCTTACATATCTGATAAGATCGCTTACGTTTTCAATTTGTCATTTTGCCATGGTGTCTTTCCAAAGGCCTGGAAACGGGCAAACGTGGTTCCAATTTTCAAAAAGGGAGAACCAGATGATGTATCTAATTATCGCCCCGTATCTCTGTTGCCCTGTTTGTCCAAAATTTTAGAAAAAATTGTATCCAAACACTTGAATAACCATTTGATGTCTCAAAATTTACTATATTCCCTCCAGTCGGGCTTCATCCGCGGAGATTCGACAGTAAATCAACTTATTTGTATTACTGATAAAATCTTTAATGCTCTAGATTCCAACAAAGAAGTCAGAGCGGTTTACTTAGACTTTTCTAGAGCATTTGACAAAGTCTGGCATAAAGGACTTATTTTCAAGCTGCAGAGAAACGGGGTCGACGGCCCAATCTTAAATTGGTTCCATAGCTACCTCTCTGACAGAGAGCAAAGAGTTGTTATTGATGGTCAATGTTCGGATTGGAGTTATGTTGGCGCAGGTGTACCTCAGGGTTCAGTTTTAGGGCCTCTCTTATTCCTTGTCTTCATTAATGACATGGTGGACGGTCTAGTTACATGCCCTTTTTTATTTGCTGACGATAGTTCATTATTGGACATTGTGGGAGATCCTAACGTTACAGCTGATCGACTCAATACTGATCTTAGGAAGATATCATTTTGGTCTTCAACATGGCTTATGAACCTTAACCCTTTAAAGACTGAAGAAATGTGTTTTTCTAAGAAATCAAATCCTCCCGACCACCCCCCTCTTCTTCTTGATAACTGTGTTATCAAATCAGTCAAAACCCACAAGCATATAGGGACTTTTCTTACATCCACCTTGTCATGGGAAACACAAATTTCTCATATGATTGGCAAGGCGTCCAAACGAGTGTCCACTCTTAACAAATTGAAATTCAGATTATCACGAACAGTACTTGATGTTATTTATAAATCCTTTATTCGTCCTCTCCTTGAATATGCTGACATTATTTGGCATGGATGTACTTTATATGATTCCCAGCGATTAGAACGTGTCCAATACGAATGCGCGCTTGCAGTCTCAGGGGCTGTAAGAGGGTCTTCGTATTCTTCGCTACTTTCTGAATTAGGTTGGGAAAAACTTTCGGATCGTCGTCACGTTCACTCTCTGATCATGTTCTACAAAATTGTCCATGGCCATACTCGCCAGTATCTTAAGGATTTAATCCCTCCTGAAGTCTCCATTTCTACTTCTTATAATCTTCGCAACAAACTTAATCTAAGGATACCGCTCTGCTCTACAACTCGATATCAAAAGTCTTTTATTCCTTATGCAACGCATCATTGGAACGGTATTGGCATAGCTGTTCGATCTTTAAATCTTTCGTTGTTTAAAAAACATCTAGTGAAATTAGTACGTCCCTCTTTCCATTCACATTTTAGTCATGGCCCCCGGTACACTTGCGCCCTCCTCACACGCCTTCGCACCGGCACGTGCAGTCTTAACCTAAGTTTATTTACACGCAACTTAGCAACAAGTCCAGCCTGCACTTGCGGATGTCGAAGCGAAAGCGTTGTTCATTATCTTTTGTACTGCCCTATATACAACCAACAAAGACTCAACCTTCTGGGCAACCTACGGAACCTTTTAGCCCCTATTCTTGATATCGATACTTTGTCTGATCAAGCCTTCATTTATTTATTATTAAGAGGTTCATCCTTTGTTTCGTATGATTTCAACTGTAACATTTTAGGCTTGACTCAGCACTATATTTTGACAAGCAGACGTTTTAAAACTTAGTTCAGGTATATTGATATATTCATTGTTTGTTTGTTAGCTTGTTTGTATTGGACGACCCAATTGCTGTTTATTATTGTTATTGTACTTGTCTATGTAACTTGTATCTTTTTTTCCAGAGGTGATGTTTAATATTAGCTTTAGCTAGAGTACATCACCTCTGTGTCCTGTATATTCTTCTGTTGTTTAATAAAAAAAATAAAAAAAATGTGTTAGTCTGGTCTCACATTTATAAATCCTAAATTTCAAGTCAATCCATTGATCTAGAGTGACCGGAATTGAACCTTAAAAAGGTTTACAATCACAGACTCCGATCAGGATCTCAGAATTGCAGATTCTGCCAGATTAAACTTTATCTCTACCTCACATGTGTAATATTATTTCATGATGGTATGTTCCTGTCTGATGATTCAATTGTTTAGAACTTCAGCTCTGTTCAAATTAAATCAGTGTATCACAATCCATTCACATAAGTGAACACAATAGGAAAAAAGGTTGTCAAATAATTGATGTATTTGTCTTAGCGCCTACCTTGTCACCTATTAGTTGCTTGGTGAGATATTGCAGCTTATCCTCTACAGACTCGCACTTTCTGGACTACAATTAATAACAGTTATATTAGAGTTAAAACAACATTATTTGTCAATCATCAAATTCACTTATGCTATCTTGAAATACCAAACATCAATTTTTACAAATTCGCATCATTGAGGTTCTCACAGAATGTCATCCTTATATCAGATCAACATGGCCTTATCATAGTACATAATGTTCTAATCAATTAGTCAAATGAGGTCATTTGTAGAATTGATCTTTATCGATATTCCTCTCTTTCTCAGTGATAGATACCACATGTTTGCAATAGATTATACAAATTTCATCAATTATGCAAATTATCTCCTGTTTAACATACAGTTAGCACCTTACTACGTTAATCATTAGATTCACTTTTAGAATTAGTTATCTTTATACCAATCATAATAGATAAAACCGAAGAGTCTTGTTTTTCTATCGCCTTACTAGTCATGCCAGCTGTTGACCTTTTGACCTAGATCCCGGGACACACATGGTGAGTATCCATAGCGTGTCGGAGGCAAACTGCAGTAAAAGGGAAGTTCAATTAGAAGTAAAGTATGACCCTCTTACAAGTACTGTAGCATACTGAAACTGCACATACATCACGATGCATATCTCTGCAAGCCACATGCTTATTTTCATCTCTGAACTCCGATCTGTTTTTATTTTTTCGTTCCTAGGGTGGAGTGAGATATGAGTTGAATCTAGAGCGGGCATCAGGGTCCTGAATATGCACTATGTTGATAATTTGTTTTTTTAGACTACTTTCCCATAAAGTTAGAGAAATGAAACCAAGCGCTTAATCGTTAATCATATGATATCTGTGTCAAGTTTCGTTTCTCTTTATCAATGGAAAAGTCTTTGATCAACACATGACATATTCGGCTTTGAATTCAACTGGCTCTGATATCACACCTCACTCTATCTTAGCAGTTGTAAAAGAGGAATTGTAAGGAGTTCAGAAATCAAATTTGGCATGTAAGTCGTGAATAAGAGACATGTATCCTCACACAGGACTAATTCCAGCTTCTTCAAGTGATCGTAAACGGGTCATGTCTGACTTATCTTTGCCTCCGACAAGCTTCAAAGGGTGTGGTCAACTTGACGTCAACTCAGTCGCTTGTAAAAAATATGTAAAACACTTTGAGATGCTTCAGTCTCAAGAAAAGATGTTCGTTTGCATTTTTGTCAAATTTTATACAAAACCTGAACCTGCCATGGTACATAAGACGTCCCCTCGTGCCTTTCTGTGGTGCTGAAGTTGCCAAACCGTTTTGTTGAGTGAGTGGTATAGGTTTGGGCCCAGTCTTTGATAACATGTATGGCCAAAGTGATACCGGAAAGGGAGGGAAGTGAACACGGTACCATCAGTGGTGGCGTCGCACCGTAAACGGCCCCACGTTGCACGAACCGGGGACGTACGGAATTCTACCATATCGCTCTCTATGAAACATGATTAGCAACCTTTCTACCTCCTGTATTGTATTCCTGCATTCCTAAAGCGTTGGATGTGTACGTCTTAAGGTTTCATTCATGATTTTTTTGCCCCATAGGCTTACATGTTATGATACGTGTTTTACATGGGCGCGTTCGTAATGAAGATATAGAAAATGTGCCAAATGTTATTATCTCCATGAAAAATAGAGGTATAGTTTTGGGTGTGTCTGTTTGTCTGTCTGTTTGTCTGTTTGTGTTTCCGCACCATTCCAGCCAGGATAACTCAAGAGCCTCTTGATGGATTACAATGATATTTGGTATGTTGGCGGGTGTTGTGAAGCCGAAATTCAAGGTCAATTTTCGGCCCCCTGGTATGTGACCTTGGTACTGCAGCAGAACTTCCATTTTTGTATCTTTCGACCTGGACGTGATGTGGTCTTGATTTTTGGGTGGCGGACAGCTTCTGATGTAATAAAGACGTGGTGTAAGTTTGGGCCCCCTAGCAGCTGCCTCTGGAACTGCAGGGGCGAATTTTGAAAATCTTCTAAGGAGAATAACTGAACAAAGGAACAACGGATTTCCATGATATTTAGTATGCAGGTAGCTTAGATAGAGATATACACAATGAAATTATGCTAATTGCGACTTGATTTGCATAGCTAATGATGAAAATCTATATTTGCAGTGTTTTCCATTATCAGACTCAAATACATGTAACATATGTAGTTTATGGAAAGTGGAGCATCAACAGATGCCAATTATGCAAATAAATTCCTTATTTGCATATTTGATCCAAAAACATCATAATTCATCAAATCGGAAATTTACAGGACTGTCAATATTGCAACATGTGAAAGTTGGATAAAGGTGCTTATGCCCAAACATTTATTATGCAAATTTCTTAGTCATTTGCATGAATAGAATTGTTCATGGAGATATGAGGTCGTGGAACTCTTGTGCTGACTAGCAGTCACTTTAGTATGCTGTTACAATCTTTCTATAAAATTGAATAAGAGTTATTTGAACTGTTTAGACTACCCCATGCTTATAGAAAACCTCTTTAACACTATTACGAAATTTGTGTAATGCAATTTGATATCACAGAGGAAAAGATCAAGAATTTTAAAACTTTATCCTCTATCCGCGTCTTTCATGGATAGACATTCAGTTTCCGATATCCACCCGCTGTGGGTCGACTCTTTTATTTTGCAATTATTTGTGATAATGTTACTTTTTAACCAAATGTGATGTTGCAATTATGACGACGCTATATTGTGGCTACCGTTTAAATTAGCCCTCGGTGGATAATAATATTACAGACCGTACTGTGAACCAATTTACTACCACTGTATAGAGATAATATTGTTATGCGTCACTACTTGGTTAACACAATGCATAGAGACCTTCTACGCTTTATTGTGACGCATTGGCATGTAAGTAGTTTATCCTTCAGGCCAGCTACAGTTTGAATAATTGATTACACAGGTGCTCCTCTGTTGACTTATGTTTACAAAAAATAAAACCGAGTGATCATTTTCGCGAAGGAGCCGTACCAAATACTTCTCCTGAAGTGGGCTGTTATTTAGAAAACTTCTGAAGGTTTGTACGATTGTTAGTCTTTTTTTCTTTTATGAGGCATACATCTTTAATGTAGATTGAACGGTCATTTGTAAAAATATGTTCAAACTGGTGCGATAGGAACTGAAGGCTATCTTGTATTGAATGGTTAACTTGGACAAAAACGTTCTTCCATGAATGGGAAATAATTCAAGCCTGCACTCCAAGCAGAAAACGATGTGTGTACCTACAATATGTAGAGTATGTCTTTAAGAATCATCTTGAACGAATGGTGGCTACATCGATATTCTCTGACAAACGGTAGTTGTTGAAAGGGCTAGTAGGGTAAGAATATACATGTTTGTAAACTGGATCCGGAGGACACACATAACCCCATGATAAAAGAGATGGATTTTGGTGTGCAGACATCTTTCTCATCTATGCTCAGCTTTGTTAACATTTAGGCAATGTGGTATTCTTTCGTTACTTCATCTGTCGCGGTTCTGTACGAAAGAGAAAAATGAAGAACGTACTAGTTAAAAACTTGTTTAAATAGTGTGTCCGTCGGTTTGTGAGGTTAGAGTATAAATATGCATTGTTCTAGCATGCAAACATTTCCAAGATGATACTTAAAAACCATGCAGTTTAAGTCATAATATTTAAGATTGACCGACAAAGATGCTTAAAAAAGAGAAAAGGGACAAAGTTGATCCCACTACCTCTACAAATAGTGGTCCTGGATAGACGACTTGATCGATATTTATAATTATCCTTGTACTTGTTTTGTTGTCTTGTAGATACTTGAGTATGCGGTTTACTGTTTACTTATGGAGCACCTCAGTAGCACCAAATTGTTTAGAAGACCCCTTACTCATGGCAAACCCCATGTGCCGTTCACACTATTACAATATTTCTATCATGCAATTTCACATCACAGGAAAACAAAGAATGTTATACCATGCACCTCTATCCGTGTCGTCCATTGATAGATATTAATTGATATTTTCGCAGGCTATATCTGAACCATTTTCTAGATTCTTATTTCGCCATCATTTGTGACACTGTTTACCTCAGGATTATACTGCACGTATGACGACGCCATATTGTGGGTAGCTTTTAAACTTCTGTGGAAAATTATATAACAGACCATACTGTGAACCAATTTACTACCGCTGTATAGAGATAATATTATTATGCGTCACTATTTGGTCACAAAATGCATAGGGCGGTTCTTCCTTTTACATTGGCTCATAGAAACGTTAATCCTTCAGTCCTGCTAAAGTTTGAATAATTCATGGCACAGGTGTTTCTCTGTTGACCTATATGGGTAAAAAATCAAACTGAGTGGTCATTTTCGCGAAGGAGCATTACCGAATACTTATCTTGTAGTGGGCTGTTATTCGGAAAACATATAAAGGTTTGTTCGATGGTTAAACCTTTCTTTTGTAAGGTATCCCATTTGAAATAGATAAAACGATCGATCAGTGATAAAATATTATCCAGCATGACACGTTTCGATAATATCACTTTTTTGTGATTGGTTAAAGGAACCAAAACCTTGCCCTGGGGAAGTCGTAAAGGGAGTGCTCCTACTGTGAGCTGCCCAGCAGGTTGAGGGCTGGATTAATCCCCCATAACCACATAAATTCATAAAAGGATTAGATGTCTGTCAGCCTGGGACAATAGCAGGGACAGATTACCATAATAACTGTCAGAGAATTCAAACTTTTTTCTGTACTGGTTTTTCTATGAACAGTATCAAACCATGCAGAATGGCCCAGATATCTATCAAAAAGTCACATAATCCAAGGAAGTTTCAATCAGATAAGATCCCTTGGATAATCAAGACAATGCTATCTACAACTTTCAGTTTGGGGGAAGCCAACCTTGTTCAAATTTTCAAACTTTCAAATCGACCCTGTCAACGTTGTGTTAGAGTGTCTAAATGGATATAAATTTCCAATGTCTTCCCAACATTAGCCTAGGTTGTGTGTCTAGAAATATGACTTGGGATTTTTTGCGTCTTCTTGTTGTTGTAACCAGCATAGAATAGGGCTCTGTAGAACAGTACATATAACTGCTAGCCAATGTCTCAAACTAAATTGCAAGCCAGTGTTGTCATTACTTTATTTCTTGGCTAACTGTCCTTCAAGCTAACTTCTTTACGTGTAGCCATACTTCAAATTCTTATATGTTATCTATAGAATTCAAACATGACTTGAAGAGTAACTTGTACATGGTAAACTTTCTCAGCCAGGCCTCCACTGATGTGCACTGTATGGCTGCCAGGCGCATACTGAAGGCTATAGTTTACATTATCCCGTATTTATATAGTTTTACTGGGGTCTTTAAGTGGTACCGAACCAAACAATTCTTAGTAAAACGAGACAATTGTCTCAAACGTCTGGGCTGTGAAAAAAGTCAACTCACAAATCCAAAGCGACTCATTATGCCCCTTGAAAAACGGAAACCATTCAAACCTGTTCTGCTAGCAGAAAATTGTAGTTTTTAAAAAAAAAAGATTATTCCTTGCGAAGAAGAACAGTAATGTGCTATTTTGTACCGCCGAACCAGTCACAGTAATTATCAGATGCTTTCCTTAGCTATACGCTTTATGTAACGGAGGGTGCCCAAATATATGACGTTTTTTTACGCGCTCGAACTCACGGCGTTCCATTGCTGGTTGCCAGAGAATGGTCATGTTTTAATGAATGCATTTTGAACACATTCATCTAAAGACCATACTTGGACAAGAAATGTATTCAAACTGTTCACGGGCCCTTCACGCTCCGCGTTACATGCGGAAGACGCTGTGAGACATTTTCACGAATGTACCTTCTGATTTAGTGCTACGCCAGATAGTGCGCCTAACTTATTACGCTTTGGTAATTTTCCTCTCTTCGGAAGTTAGTGATGAACTTAGGGAAATGTAGATAAGGCTTGAAGTCTGCTTAATTGTAGCTTTCTTTTGACCAGAAAATTTTGACTGTTTGCACTTCTAACGTCATGTGAGAAAGGCTATATCTAGCGCATCCCAGCTCATGTTTTCATGGGAAATAGGCTACTACGCACTTTGCACGCGGCCCGACGTACGTCTTGCATGCGACCCGACTTACAAAATCATCACGAAAAAACGACACCGATTATATCAACAATGCTCCGTCTACTTATTGGAAATTATCTTCGCCATCTCTGTATTCAGTTTCTTTTTCATAGACGGTACCAGTCACATGTTAGAGCGTTAAAAAGCTGTGCGTTGAATCGCCGTCCGCCACCATCGCGGCCCAAAAAAATGGCGGGAAAACAACGTCGCCAGACGGCAGCGATGTTTACGTTGTTTTCTTTGGTCGGTTTTCTTTTCAACAAACACTTAAAGACCCAATTTTTTGTGTTTTATGAAGTTATATTTCTTATATGTATGATAATTGTATATCTGCTTGGCACAGGTCGTATATTTAGGTGCCGGGCCGTCTAGCTACGCAGTGACCCTCTACTCAGCGCTGCCATCTTTATTGTCAAAATACTATTCTCGACAAAACATGTACGCATATGTTTTGAATGCAAATAACAATTATGTGCATGAACTTGGTTTGTTAACCTTCTTTATGAGCATAGTCAGTGGACACAAACACGGCGTACTTTAATATGCATCATAAGATCACTAAAAAATCCGTCACATGTTAGGGCGCGTCATAAGTTAGGGCAACCCCCGTAATGTAATGCTTTAGGTTATATAATGTTCTTTCGATGTTGCTACTTTATCCAAGACAGGGATGACGGTCTTTAGCCTAAATTTTGAATGAAGGCATAAGGCTTGTAATTATTTTTTTGGGAGTCGTGGCTGTGTGTGTAAGGAAGAAAAGAAGTAGAATATAAGTTCATTTTACTGGTATTATGTACGCAGGTTGCAAGGTTATCAAATACATAACCATTCAGTATATGTAGCATTCTAAAATCAGCTCTAAGAAAGGGAAAAGGGAACAAGAATATTTTTGTACCACCGCAAATGTTGATCGCGGATGGAAACATCGACCATTATTTTCCGGTTGTTTGTGAACAACATATTTTCACAAAGTTGTTGAACACATGGTGTTATTGACCACTTAGACAACGCCATATAATTTCTCTTTTAACACACCACCTCTGTAAAAAAATCAACTTACAGACCTTTTCATGCACCGATCTACTATCGCTGTATAGAGATAAGATGGCCCATACGTCACTGCTTGGTTTGCACAATACTGATAGAGAGATTCTGCATTGTACTCTGGCGCATAGGAATATAAGCAGTTAATCCTTCAGGCCTGCTACAGTTTGAATAATTTATTGCACAGGTGTTTCTCTGCTGACTTAAGTTATCATTTTCACCAAGGAGCAGTGCCCACTACATGTCCTGCATACAGTGGACTGTTCTTCGGAAATCTGAAGGTTTGTCCGAAGGTTACATTTTTATTCCATGTGCATATGGTATCAGCTTTAAAGTAGCCAGAACAATTACCTATGGTGGAGACATGTCCAAACTGCGTGTTGCGACGAGAACAATATGTACAAAATTGTAAACCCTTACCACAATTTTTTGTGAAACGAGGCACTATTGGACAAAATTCCGGTTTGTTCGAAGGTTATGCCTTAAGTGTGCATGTCAAAGGCATGTATGTAGCTGTTCTTTTTCGAAGGGAATGGTCTTGACCTAAATACCTGAGTATGCTTGTCAACAGCGTTATTCTCCGCCAGTGGAGCTATATTATACATTATGTTTGTTAATAGAAGGACACATAAACGCTGGATTAAAACACTTAAAATCGGTCAGATGTTTTACATCACCTGCACGGTTCGTTAAGACCTAAGCCATGGAGTGTTTTTATGTTTAGCCATAAGTATGGCTAAACATATTGTTTTCTCTCATGTTTCTTCTCCTCCTGTCAAATCTTCAAATGGATTCATCTCTGTCATTTTTTGACCAAATGACCTGAAATTTGGTACAGAGGTAATGTAGGCAAAAACCAATGTGCGTTCTTTTCCTTGTTTTGATATTGACCTTGAAAGTGATTTTATTGAGGTTTTTAGGCTATTTTTAGCATATCTTGGCCTCCTGCGCCCTGGTATTTCAACCGAATGACCTGAAATTTGCTGTATATGTGGCTTGAACAAATATTTAAAGGACTACATTCCCATTTTCGGCATACATATATTCAAAACGATTTATTTTGGGCTTTCTTGACAATATTTGCCACTTCTGTCACTTTCAATACTACATATGACCTACAGGTCATTGACCCCTAGTGCCTTGCACCTGGCCAAGCTAGAAGTTTGCTTACGAGGAGGAAAGACCGGACATAAACATTTAACGTGATTATCGGAAAAACACCATGTTCCCTTAAACTCAGTGGTTAAATTGCAGTTTAGGAAATTTTATAACAGAAAACAAGTTAAATCAATGATTTTGTGAATGTTTATTCTAGCATTAGTTATTCCAGATATTTTCAAACTCCAAATTTTTCAACACAACACGGGAGATCGTTTCTCCTCAGACTGGCGCGACACTCCTGTCAAAATTGATTGATGATCTCTCTCTGCCGCCGACTTCATACATGATCAAAGGCGGGTGGTAGGCGGTGCGCGGGGGAAACTTAAACATATAATGTAGCGAAGTGTTGCACAAGGAATTCTCACGCTGAGGGGTACATGAAATAATGCTTACAAAATAGACCTCTATGAATCGGGCTACATTCAGCAATGGTAGACGGATTCGGGGCATGCCGCTCAAAACACATGGTCTCACTGGGGACAGGCGTGATAAATGGTCGGCCGTTGCGAAAATTTGGAATCCCATGCTGTTGATTTTCGTGATTGAATCTGTAAGAAAATATATTTTCATGTCGTTCATGTTTTTGGGACGGACGCCGGGACGGGGTGAATTTTTTCTATCATTTTCGTCCCGTTAGTAATGCAAATCGAATCGTGTTGCACAAGAGGCAAAACACTAAAAACGTGGGTCTTGTGGAGTGTTTTGGAGCGGGAAAATGCCGGATATTAGCGGTGCCGAACAGTGTACATCGTCGCGCGCGGGTGACGCTCCGTCAAAACAAATCCGCTGGTGGTCTAGCGCGGCCACCGAAAATAGGCAGAAACACACAGGAGGACTTAGCACCTTCGTTTATGAGGGCAACTGTGAAAATCTTTTGTTACAAATTGTTCGAACATTAACATTTGGATAGATGGTTTGAAACTGTTCTAAATAAAGCGATTTTTGTGTAGTTACGTTCGAAATGTTTCCAACGTATGTGAAATAAGTTCAAACATGTTATAAGTTTCAATTCTAATTGTTTGAACACTTTAGAACTATTGTGACTTAGACATTCTTTTAATCAAAACAGTTCAAACATATTACAAATATTATATTAAAACCCTCTCGGTGACTTGGAATTGACTCAAATATGTTGTTTTTGGTCATTTCCTTCGTCTCCTGTCAAATCTTCATATGTATACTATGGAAAACTTCATTCTTCCCTGGGGTTGATCTTTTTTAATTCAATTTTGAACTGGGTTGATTATGCGCAAGAGTGTAACTTTCAGCGGATATTTTTCGACTGGTTTACATGGAAATGGCACGGAATATCCCATTCTTGCAAGGGGAGGATTCTTTAATTATTTCTTTCAATTTTGAGCTGGAATGATTATGAAAAAGTCCATTTTTTAGCAGAAGTGTATTTGTTAATCAATTAGTGGATATGGTTGTGGACTGGTCCATATTGTGTTGAGGTGCTACTGGAAGACTCAATTTTGGACTGGGGTGATTCATTTTTTTAGTGCAAGTATTTTAGAATGGTCCATTGTTATTTCGGGAGAGTCCTTTTTTTGCATGGCGAGGAGTATGGCTAAACATGCTGTATTTGCTCGCAAATGTTGCCTTTCTAGTTTCAATGTTATTACTATCTTATCCAAGACGGGAATTACGGTTTGACTGAAGACTACTTGTCGATTAGTTAGTTAGTCCTAGGTAGCGTTTTATTTTCCAGTCGAGACTGTTCGGTTGACAGTAAAATTAAGCAAAATACAAGTAAAGATTTTGTCTGTGGTTTTGCAAAGTTAGAGGGAAAATCTTGTAGAAACTGCATCATTTAAAAATTACCATGATGTTGTTTCAAAAAGAAGAAAGTGGCAAGAATATTCCTCCTACCTCTGCAAATAGTGTCGGTGGACGGGCACTTGACCGATAATCATAACCCATAAAGGGAACATTTTGTGTCGACTTGGAAGTTTCTTGTTTATTATATTTAGCCATACCTAGTATGGCTAAACATATTGTTTTTATGTTTAGCCATAAGTATGGCTAAACATATTGTTTTCTCTCATGTTTCTTCTTCTTCTTCTTCTCCTCCTGTCAAATCTTCAAATCGATTCATCTCTGTCATTTTTTGACCAAATGACCTGAAATTTGGTACAGAGGTAATGTAGGCAAAAACCAATGTGCGTTCTTTTCCTTTTTTTGATATTGACCTTGAAAGTGATTTTATTGAGGTTTTTAGGCTATTTTTAGCATATCTTGGCCTCCTGCGCCCTGGTATTTCAACCGAATGACCTGAAATTTGCTGTATATGTGGCTTGAACAAATATTTAAAGGACTACATTCCCATTTTTGGCATACATATATTCAAAACGATTTATTTTGGGCTTTCTTGACAATATTTGCCACTTCTGTCACTTTCAATACTACATATGACCTACAGGTCATTGACCCCGAGTGCCTTGCACCTGGCCAAGCTGGAAGTTTGCTTACGAGGAGGAAAGACCGGACATAAACAGTTAACGTGATTATCGGGAAAACACCATGTTCCCTTAAACTCAGTGGTTAAATTGCAGTTTAGGAAATTTTATAACAGAAAACAAGTTAAATCAATGATTTTGTGAATGTTTATTCTAGCATTAGTTATTCCAGATATTTTCAAACTCCAAATTCTTCAACACAACACGGGAGATCATTTCTCCTCAGACTGGCGCGACACTCCTGTCAAAATTGATTGATGATCTCTCTCTGCCGCCGACTTCATACATGATCAAAGGCGGGTGGTAGGCGGTGCGCGGGGAAACTTAAATATATAATGTAGCGAAGTGTTGCACAAGGAATTCTCACGCTGAGGGGTACATGAAATAATGCTTACAAAATAGACCTCTATGAATCGGGCTACATTCAGCAATGGTAGACGGATTCGGGGCATGCCGCGCAAAACACATGGTCTCACTGGGGACAGGCGTTTTGGTCCCGCACGTTGTCGCAGCGGTGCGTCGCCGCTACGCGATCGAAAGCACGCCGCTGTCTGTCTCGGACCAACACGCGTCTCCCGTGATGTGTAGCGTCCACCACCAGGCCTTCCTACATGTCCTACGTACGGGCGTATGGATCGTAGAATTCGGCAAAAAAAGGAATGATTAGGCCAGTAGAGTCAGTCCCCGGTAAGGTCAATGATTCGCCCCTTTGCGCTAGCTTGTAACGTTAAATGAATGTACCCTCTGGTGGCCAAACTTCACTGACAAACTTTCTCCCTATTATCATCATGAGCTTGCG
This sequence comes from Branchiostoma lanceolatum, assembly GCF_035083965.1. NCBI lineage: Eukaryota > Metazoa > Chordata > Leptocardii > Amphioxiformes > Branchiostomatidae > Branchiostoma > Branchiostoma lanceolatum. Next base: position 30,673,573 of record NC_089724.1, read on the forward strand.
TTAGTCTGGTACTAGTGACTATTATGTGCCGGGAATGTTTATCTATCGCACGCCTTGGAAGGAAGTTCAACCATGATAAATGGTCGGCCGTTGCGAAAATTTGGAATCCCATGCTGTTGATTTTCGTGATTGAATCTGTAAGAAAATATATTTTCATGTCGTTCATGTTTTTGGGACGGACGCCGGGACGGGGTGAATTTTTTCTATCATTTTCGTCCCGTTAGTAATGCAAATCGAATCGTGTTGCACAAGAGGCAAAACACTAAAAACGTGGGTCTTGTGGAGTGTTTTAGAGCGGGAAAATGCCGGATATTAGCGGTGCCGAACAGTGTACATCGTCGCGCGCGGGTGACGCTCCGTCAAAACAAATCCGCTGGTGGTCTAGCGCGGCCACCGAAAATAGGCAGAAACACACAGGAGGACTTAGCACCTTCGTTTATGAGGGCAATTGTGAAAATCTTTTGTTACAAATTGTTCGAACATTGAAACATTTGGATAGATGGTTTGAAACTGTTCTAAATAAAGAGATTTTTGTGTAGTTACGTTCGAAATGTTTCCAACGTATGTGAAATAATTTCAAACATGTTATAAGTTTCAATTCTAATTGTTTGAACACTTTAGAACTATTGTGACTTAGACATTCTTTTAATCAAAATAGTTCAAACATATTACAAATGTTATATTAAAACCCTCTCGGTGACTTTGAATTGACTCAAATATGTTGTTTTTGGTCATTTCCTTCGTCTCCTGTCAAATCTTCATATGTATACTATGGAAAACTTCATTCTTCCCTGGGGTTGATCTTTTTTAATTCAATTTTGAACTGGGTTGATTATGCGCAAGAGTGTAATTTTCAGCGGATATTTTTCCACTGGTGTAGTTTACATGGAGATGGCACGGAATATCCCATTCTTGCAAGTTGAGGATTCTGTAATTATTTCTTTCACTTTTGAGCTGGAATGATTATGAAAAAGTCCATTTGTTAGCAGAAGTGTATTTGTTAATTAATAAGTGGATATGGTTTTGGACTGGTCCATATTGTGTTGATGTGCTACTGGAAGACTCCATTCCTGTGTGGAGAGACTGATAATTGTTTTTAAACTCAATTTTGATCCATTTTTTTTAGTGGAAGTATTTTAGAATGGTCCATTGTTATTTTGAGAGAGTCCATTTTTGCATGGCGAGGAGTATGGCTAAACATTCTGTATTTGCTCGCAAATGTTGCCTTTCTAGTTTGCTTAAGTCTTTCGACTTACTTTAGGTTAAGCTCGTGTAGTGTTCACGCCATTACAAAATTGTTATGATACTGTAAATGCATCTAATTTCGCGTGGTTTTTATTTCGCGCTAAGACGAAAATGGAGTGCTCGCGGTGGTTTTAAATTTGCGGCAGCACTATAGTCACATACTGCTACAGTATTGGACAAAAATGTTCGCCGTGGTTTTAAGTTCGCGGTAAAACGGTCACCGCCAAAATCGCGTACATAAAATCACCGTGAACATTTCTGCATTTACAGTATTATTCCTATACGCAGGTAAAAGTGCAAGAATATGTCTTTGTACGTCTATTCGCAGCGATAGTGAATAGAAATTTCTTCGACAGCTACATGTACGACCTTAAATTTTTTGCAGGCTTCATTTTCCGCTCCTCGCTGATCGATGTCTTTACACAACGCTACGTATATGAGAACTATCACATTCAATCTATAAGCGCCATATTGTAGCGATCTATAAACAACCTCCGTGGAAAATTACGGCACAGACCTCACAACGAACCAATCAATTATCATTGTATATATTGAATAAGAATGTCTATTGTTAACCGCCTGGTAGACATAATGACTGTAGCCATCCCGCATTGTACAGTGGTCAATTGAATATGAGCAATTAATCCTGCAGGCCTGCTACAATTTGAATGATTTATTGCATAGGCGTTTCTCTGTTGACCTTTCTTGGCAGCAAATAAAACTACGTGGTCATTTTACTAAGGAGCCGAACCAAATACTACTCGTACAGTGGACTGTTCGAGAATCTTCTATGGTTTGTCCTCTTGATACATTTTCCTTTCATAGGTTTTCAGCTGTGTAAACATGCCGAGACGGGTGTGTTGCCTTAAGTCCACAAAATATTCGGAATGATTATAAGTGGTACCCAAGCCCTTATTCTTGGAACGAGACTTTGAGATAAATGCTCGGATTGTAACTATTTGTCGTAAGCAATATTATAAAGAAATTAAATACGCGTTGTATCTCTTTTACAAACGAAAATCATTCAAGCCTACTCTGCCAGTTGAAATTTACAAACCCTTGTTTTGAAAATTATGGCTCAATTCGATATGTCAATGCCATGTAGTCTTGAACAGAGACGGAGGACGGCACTAGTTATCTGGCACGTATGACCCGCTGCTGCGATCACGTGTCGCTGACGTCACATTGCAGTAGCCGGGTCATTCCGTGAACAGGGTTGATGGAGTCAACCGAAAATTTGGGGTAAGTCCCAATTTCTCTTATAGTGTTCGACGAAAAGTTTAGTCTTGTTAATAGCCATGTAGTATACTTCGTAGCTATACCTTGACTGACTTTTCTCCAGTGGAAACAGTGTTATTATCGAACTTGTAGACGTCGCAGTTGTTGATAACTTAAAGGTTAGTAGAGCAAAATTATATGTTGCATTTGTTACATGAGGGTTGATAACCGCTGGATTGGTAATTTTGCTACTTTGTAAGGATACTAGACTGAGTAGTCATAGGTGGAGGCTATTAAAAATATCAATTTTGGCAGTCTCTGTTGTGTGTCTTTGGCTCCAATTGAGTAAAATATATGTTTCGCCTGCAGCTTGCAAAGTTAAATTCATAATTATGTGGTATTGGCGACATTTCAAAATGACCATAATGTTTCTTTAAGAAAGAGGAAAGGGGCAAAACATCCTACTACCCCTGCCAAAAGACGTCCTTTGCAGAAACTTTACCGATAGTAATATACACATAACCTATAGTTAACTTGGGCTCTATTTAGTGTAAATTGGTGAAGGCTTCCCACTAAGCTGACCGTAATTTGATTGGTCAAAATGATAAAAATGTGGATCCCTCTTTAATGAACTGTCCTGATCGGAGTGAGCTATTGTTACAACAGCTTTATTTTGTACCTTGTAGAGGCCATTGTTGTTGACAGAGAGAGAAAGGCTTCGCATTTATACGGAGGACGTACAGCTGCTGGATGATAATTATAAACTTGCATTTTGATGTGTAGATGTTTTCTTGGAGCGCATGCCTTTCCGTTCTTGTAAAGCTCTGGGAAAAGGAATATTTTGCGATGTTGTTAGCTTATCATGTAGAGAATGACGTGTTTCAGACTAGATAAGATGGGCGTGAGTCGACGGGCTGCAGAATTTTGTTGTTGAGTGTAGGCAGTTGGTTGTGTGTGTGATGAAGAAATGGAGTAAAACACATGTCATGATTTTTCTGTATTTTTTGGGGTTGAGCAATTTTCATTAGCATGTACGTGGAACTTTTCTACATATAAAAATCATGATTATGTCGTTTCTATCAAAAATGGCAAAGGGACAAGAATATCAATGCTACCTCTGTAAATAGTGGTGAACGATAGAAATCTTGTTCATATGCTTTACAATTTGACTGTTTTTGGCGACGCCTCAGGGGCGAGCCAAATTTTTACTATATTGTGTGCAGATTGCAAGAATTCTAGGAATTGTACAGGAATGTGAAAGTCCATGGGACGATAACTCAAGAATGCCTGGATGTATTGTCTTCATATTTTGTAGGTGGGTAGGTCTGTGGGAGACCTTGTAATGATTGGATTTTAGGCCCCCTAGCGACTTTCTATGGTACTGCAGGGGAACTTTCATTTTTCAAATCTCCTCTTCTGAACATGCTATAGTCATGATTTTTAAGTGGTGGATAGCTCTTTGTTAGGAAAATATGTCCTATAGATTTGGACCCCCTAGCGTTTTTTTTGGAACTGCAGGAGCTGATTTTGACTCAAACTTTGAAAGAGAATAACGCAAGAAAGGGATGACGAATCATCATAATTTTTGGTGTGTAGATAGCTTACGTGTTGATTTACATAAGCATATGCCAATTGTTCAAATCAATATCTGATTTGCATAATTAATGAGGGCAGTTGATAAATCAGCTGAATTCTATTAAAGGACTCTCAAACACATGACATATGTAACTGAGAAAGAGAAATCTTTTTTATAGATATCAATTATGCAAATTGATACTTAATTTGCATATTAATGACAAAATACTATAAATCCATAGTGGTAAATGATGGGGATTTCAATTTTGCACCATTTGGAAGTTAAGTAAATGTGGCCACTATTAGACATAAATCTTGCTTAGAGGGCCTCATTTACATAATTTATGAGGGAATGGTACGATATCTTCTTTTGTGAAAACAAGATTTTCATACATTGGACAACTTGTGTTATTTTGGAAGAGAAGGTGATCGACTGATTTGATTTATGCGAGGTCCTTATTTGCATATGGGCTAAAAACGAAAACGTTAACAGAGACCACCGTCGCCATTGCAACATCTTTTTATGTTGCCAATCTTGTTGTATTTAAAATTTTCTAGTGGATATTATCAAGGTTTCTTTATAATATTGGCTGAATTGGAGTTATTCACAAAGAGTCCCTAACATCAAAATAAAGTGCACCGATGCGTGTTTATCTCTATGCAGCTCGTTCGTGGATAGAAAGTTGTCTAATGTCCACATACAATATCTCAAATTTTTTGCATTATATTTTCCCCATTGCTTGTTGTTTTATGAGAGCATTGTAACAACGCCATACTGTAACGGGCTAACACACTACCTCTGTGGAGCATTACCTAACAACCTCATCATTATTGTATAGGGATACAAAGGACATTCCATATAATGAATGAAGACCTTTATTGTACATTCGTGTCCTTGAGGGATACGAGGGTCGATTGTTAAGCGTCCGGTGCGCACGATGACTGTAGCCGTTCGGCATTGTACTGTAGCTATTTGAATATGAGCAATTAATTATTTAGGCCTTCTGCAGATTGAATAATTTATTGCATAGGCGTTTCTCGTATTGGGCGAGTGTTATAGTTATACCAGTTATCATTTCGGCTAAGAAAGCCGGCTCAATAAACATATAGTGTGGTTTAAATTCCAGTATCGGTGTATTGAATCAAAGTTGGCAAAGTCTTTTTAGGGAATTGCAGAAAGAGCCGAAACGTCTTCTGTGAGTGGTATAGCCTGTAATAAAGTTTTGCCTCCTCCGAAGGGAGCAAAATCTTTTGTTATTTTATCTATATTTTTGACTTCCCTATTTCTCTCTCTCCCTCTCACTGTTTCTCTCTCTCTTTCTCTCTCTCTCTTGGTTTAAGTGTGAGTGTGTGTTTGTGAATGTGTGTGTGTGTGTGTGTGTGTGTGTGTGTGTGTGTGTGTGTGTGTGTGTGTGCGCGCGCGTGTGTGTGAGTTTTCAAAATTTTGATATCAGTATATTTTTGCATCTGTGTACCGCCAAACAGAATCATGAAGATTCAACTTCTGATACTTGCCATTCTGGCTGGCACGGCCTGCGCCAAGCCACTGAAGGCTGCTGAGGAGCCAGAGAAGACCCACGGCGATGCGCAGGCAACCGGTGGGCATGGGAGGGCCTCTGGACTCGGTCGGCTGACTGAGGTAGGGCCGGTTCACTTGAGTCGAGAAATTTCTCGTTGCGGCGAGCCATATTTTTGCTCATGCACGTTATTGCATTTTGCTCATTGATCTGTTTATCAATAGTGGTATTGTGATATTTCGAAAGATTGGACTGCTTTATTCTATTTTATTGTAGCAATTATTTCTTTCATTTTTTCTTAGCAAAATATAGAAAGCTTTGAAACGTGCATAGCAAATTAAGGTCGACAACCTGTGGCAGAGATTTAATTGATGATAAGCATTATGCTTTTGGACAACATGATTATAGACGATGTACGAGCCAATATAATACATATATAACCTAAAATTGATATATCAATACATGCGTGAGCTGAAAGTTGAAGCTCAAGGTTTGATCGGAACTACCAAAAATAAAAATGCAATACTTAACCAAAAAGATTAACTGGGCTTTACACATCTGTATTTCCACAAATTGTCACATATGTAGCATCCACTTATCTGACAGCGCGTTACATTATAAGGACACCAAGTTAACAATCCCTATCTGATGCTGGTAACTATCTTTTTTTCTTTTGACAGAACCCGGATGTTGGGGTAGGTCCAGGTTTTGATGACCGGATGGCAGGTTACGTCACCTCACGAGATGTTGAGGAATCGTTCAACACTGACAATGTACCTAACGGTGTGTTTGAAAATTATTTTCAACCAATAAAATCAAAAGGTAAATAAGCCCCAGAAATAAGTCACTGATGGTAGTTTAACTACAACATTACTTTCCAAAGTCATAAGTGTTGTCAGCTGGTCTTATTATTTTTCAAATCATGGTCTCTTATTGGCTTTTTTATTTTCACTTTTAGAAAGGGTTGAGTTTCACATGTTCTAGTGAATATAACAGTAAACAGCATTGTTATAGTCACAGATCCCTTGCGAGGCCCAGAAGAGCCAGCCAATCGGAACGTGCGTGCTGTGAGTGGAAGTGAAGGTAACTTTTAAAGAATAGTTATAAACGTGTACGTATTTGTAAGTATGTAATTTGGAACCATTGGTACCGGTATACCCAACCATGCATATTGCTGTAAAGGTAGAATAAAATGAAGTCGGTTGAACACAAATCCAATCGATATATCAAACCAATTGTTGATTTGATTATTCAAGAGGGATGGACTTTCCTAAAGGAGTCAAACTTTTTTATTTATTTTCTGCATGGCCTGCCTCAGCGTACAGGCCCCATGTCAAAATGGAACAGTAAACTATGCCAGAATACTCCATTTTGAATGGGTTCAACTAGGCAAAATCTATTTTTGAGTAGAAGTTATATTCGAGTAGCTCACTTTGCATGAATATGTCTTTGCCAAGTCCGTTAAAATGGACGAATAGTTCATGGTGTGTGTGTGCATGCGTGAAGTTTTGTGATTTTGTTTGTGTTTCACAAATGTGTGTGTGTAAATTTGTGTTTGTTTGTGTGTGTGAATGAGTGGGTATGTCTGTATGCATGTGTGTGCGTGTATGTGTGTGTGTGTGTGTGTGTGTGTTAATGCATGTGATTTATTTGTATGCGTTTGCGCGTGGGTGTGGATTTATGTGAGTCAGTGCCTGCGTGAGTGCGTGCGTGTATGCTTGTGTGTGTGTGTGTGTTTGTGTTTGTGTGTGTGTGTATTTGTTTGTGCGTGTGTGTGTGCGTGTATTTGTGTGTGTGTGTGTGTGTGTGTGTGTGTATGTGTATGTGTATGTGTGTGTGTGTGTGTGTGTGTGTGTGTGCGCTGTTGTCATCACCATCATCTATATCGACCTGTATCAGTCGGTATCAAACAAGAACTCCGCATTGCCCTATCAAGCATTATACATTTTTGTTAGTGTATGTATCAAATACAATGTAGGCCTATAAGATGCATCTGTATATGTGTAGACATTTACATTTGTAGCACACGATCGTCACAAATCCAGTGCCTACATTTCAATTTGATCCTCTTGAGACAAGGAGAAAACCATATTCCCTTTCCAGGCATCCCTGGATGGCTTAACGGACCGGAGAGCTGGGTCGTGGACTTCTTCCCCACAACGTACCAAGACCCGCCTTGGAATGCTTTGGACTGTTCACCGGATACCACGTGGAGGCCTCCGTCTTCGCGAATAAGACCTAACAGGAAGTACTGGATAATCATGGACATGCAGGAACGGTATAGGGTGTACCAGATCAGGGTCGTCCAGGTTGGAAACAGCGTTCACGACATAAAGGACTTTGTTCTGGAGATGTCGTCCGTTCACCCATATGTGTGGGAAGTCGTGGAGCGCTCAGACGCTGTCCTGGTCGGCATCACGGAGCCACAACACTTCGGGGATTTCGACGTGACGTCGCAGTACTGGAGGATCACCATGAGATCTATCTCAGGAAGGCCTGTTCAGATAAAGGACTTCTGCTTCTTTGGACACAAAGGTTAGCACGCCCTTTTTCTTTATCTCAATTGAAAATAGAGGTATAGTTTTTTGTCCATCTGTCTGGGTGCAGTCGTGCGTGCGTGCTTGGTTTCGTGTCCAGCACAACATGTTTCATGTTGAAATTATGAACAAAGATTCATAATTAGGCCCTTTTTGTAATCATTGTACATATATTCTTTTATTGATCTATATTCTGTGACTAGTAGACGCAGTAAACACAGTCAAACATGCTTGTGTTTCAGAAATGTACAGTCCACAGTCACTCACCTGCTCAACAGCAACTTACACTTCACTCGGCATCAGCTGGATCAAGCCGAGTGCGCCCCTTAGCGGATACAGAGTGAATCACACTCTGCTTGGTAACAATCCTCTCGACGTGATTACAACAGACATCGGTCCGGTAACCGAAGAGCACGTTCTCCGAAATGTCCAAGCTGACCAGGAATACATCGTAACGCTTGTGGCTGTTGGGATGTATAAGAACAGCTTACCAGTCAACATCACCTGTTTGACGTGTGAGTTCAATTACACTTAAGCTTCAGGAGCGAGCTTAATAGTATTTTCATGTACCTTACAGGTCTGAGCCACAGTCTTTTATTCCGTTGCATTAAGTGCATTGTATATCTTATTCTTCTATTAACATTTGACGTTCCTTTATCTAACAGTGACGCCCCCGCCTGAGGACTTTCAGATGACATACGTCACAGAAACGTCAGTTACAGTCTCGTGGAAGCAGAGGACCAACTCCCTCGCTATTCACCACAAGATCTTGATAAGGCGTAGTGATACTGCCGATAGCCTGTTCACACAGCTAGTGCCCATAGATCAAACTGATCTGACATTTACTGACCTCACCCCTGGTACAGAGTATGTCATATCAGCCACAAGCTTCAACAGGCAAAACGAGGGGCCAGCAGTTAACCTTATTGTTGGAACAAGTAAGAAAACATATTTCAATATGGTATTGGTCATTGGTCATATCTTGATGTATACAATGCCCAATACACATTGCATTAAAAAACAGAGCCCTGTTAGAAATGTAACGACTTTTATTTGAAGCAGTTATTTGTAAATTTGTATGGACAGAATTTTTTTATGTAACTAATAAAAACACTGTACCCCTAATCCTCAGAAACGGACAGTCCAATGGCATTGGATGTTGAACAGATGACAACCAACACTATAACAATCTCATGGTTACCACCTAAAGCTGCCCTTACCGCTTACAACATAACCTACACAGAAGATGGAAGGAGTACTTCCATGATGACGTCAGGGGATGTAGACAGCTGTGAACTGACAGATCTGGTTCCTGGTACTCAGTATGACATCGACTTGGTGGCCGTTAGCAGGGTGGGGAAGAGTATCGCCATCGGTATAAGTGTTATCACCGGTAAGTGATAGATGGTCATTAAATTAGTAGAGCAGTAGCTAAAATACTGAGGTCATAATATTACAATGTGCTTAAAGTTGATACCGTTCAGAACAAAACTGTTATTTTCTCTGTACAATTAAAAGCTGAGACTGGTTGGTTGTATTTGTTTTCACTGTTTGATATTATAAGTCTGGAATTTGCATGATTTACCTCGTCCATGATTATCAACTTTGCTTTGTCCTTTACTGCTCTACTTCTGTTGATTGTGAATTACATACATGTATATCATATACCATTTGTATAACTTGCCTATTTTATCTTTAGACACAGATCCGCCTTCGAGTTTGAGAGTCACCAAGTCCTTCACGACATGGATGTTCCTGGAATGGACGCCATCTATGGCAAACATTCTGTTCTACGACTTGGATATTTCAGATGAATATGGCGGAGAAGGAACATTGATGAGGTAAAAAATACACATTAAAGCGATGTGTATTATTAGAGCTCACAATATCTAGCGAGTTCAAAGTGTGCAGGAATGTCCCATTTTAAATTTCAAGTTTATCTTGAACACTTTATACGAGAGAGTTGGTCATAGGTTAATTCAAATGTAGTAAAAAGTAAAACATAACCGTCAAACGGTTACTATCAATGTTATTACCGTATCCACTAGCATGCGGAATACATTTCTTCTTTTGGAATAGTTTCAACATGTTTATAGCCATATGTAGAATCGACTTGTCTCTGATAAATATCTCTAAATACGTTTTGCCATAATTTGTACCTTTAACAAATGATTTGCAATGGGGAATTATATGGTTACACACTGTTTGCGTGTGTCATGACAGCTATGTTTTCTCACCATTTTGTAGCAACCTCTTCAAAAGCAATAAAATCATCAACTTTATGTCAAATGTTTTTCGTACAGACTTGATGGGCACGAAACGTCCTACAACATCACAGGTCTTGTACCAGAAGCCACATACGTCATCAAGATGGCGGCCTACAGCGAGCATGGTCGTAGCGTGGATATCACTTATTCAAATAGTACAGGTATAGTGTCTGATTGCATTATGTTAAACATCTAAAGAGAGTAATTTACGATACAATGATTTCAATAGGAATGCTGAATTTTTACATGGCAACAAACATTGATGTTTTGATAACCTAACTCTTGTGCGATTAACTTGTGCCGTATAAAACATCTAAGAAATATGCTTTGTGCATATAGGCTTTATATCATCAATGGAGGTCAGCACTGTTGAATCTTCACACACAACGACAAAAGCTTCCACAGCGGATAGAGTGAGAACTACTCCAACGACGTCTTCTCCGTTTTGGACAGAGTCGACAACAGCTCTGAATATCGAAGGTACTATATGTATAACGATGTATATGTTACCTTAACAGTACATACAAATTGGTTTTGTTAATCTATCTTTGCGCAATTGATTGTCACACATGTTATTGCTATGTCACCAGTGAGGTCCGATAGTAAAGAATACGCAACATTCTACGTCACGTTCTACGTCATAAACTACGTGTGAAGTTCTACGTCATAAAAGGTTAAGGGATAATCAGTGTTTATGTCTTCGAATATATTGGTGAAGAATACAAGTCTTTAATTCTTGTTTCTGCAAATGTTTATATAGTAAGTAGATCACTGGAAAAACATTTCAGTAGTTGTTATAGGGAGGCTAAACTTAAAATTGAAAAGTCTACTATACTTTGCTAAATATACCCCAAAGTCAATTCCTTACCTGTTTTACATAAGTCCGCCATAGTTCAGGGATTTGTAACTTGGGCCGTTCTTACGGCTACTCGCCTGATGATTGAATTAATCAATTGTAAGATCACAATGTGTGACGTCAGGTCTTGGCATTTCAAAACCAAAGTGAACAGGGTTTTTCAATCTGGCTTTCCTGAGTATGGATTTAGAGGAATTTTTCGACGAATTCAAGGTAATTGTGAGCATTGAATTCGGAAAATTCCTCGAAATTTCGTCCTCATGAAAGCCAGATCCTGAATCCTTGCTCATACCGAATGGGAAATGCCGAGACCTGATGTCACATGTTATGATCTTACAATTGATTAATTCAAACATCAGGTGAGTAGCCGTCAGAACGGCCCAAGTTACAACTGACGGAAGAGGCCTGAACTATGGCGGACTTATGTAAAACAAGTGATGACTTGACTTCGGGGTATATTTAGCAATGTATAGTAGCATTTTCAAATTTTAAGTTCAGCCTCCCTTTAAGGACTTGATTTTGATTCTTAAAAGCACATGGAGATGCCCCTTATAATCGCTACAAATTGAATTACAAATGTGCAAGTAGTACATGATTATATACCGTTCACGTGTGTCTTATCATTTTGTAGCAAAAAAATCAACAACTGTCTTGGCTGACGACACAACAACAGGCCAACGGACCACTGCAAACTATAGTAAGATTGTTCAACTGTGTTATCTATTTAATGTTACGTGCACATCCCTAATTGTTTTGGAGTCGTTATAGCTAAAGCTTCTGACAAAACCCTTCTAATAAAGTATCGAAAGTTGTGTCGAAAAATAGAAAATGATTAAAATTCATACTTTTATCGTGACTTAAGATTAAGCATTTAACTATCTCACAAGCAATGCGTAGTTGTAATGATTTTAAATTGACAATTTGCATTACGTAACGTCATATATTTAATGACATAATACTCACTCACTCTAATGTTCACAGTACCATCAACAGGGAAATCAAGGAAGCCTCCACGTATCCAACAAACATCGAGAGCAGGTAAGTGTTTGTTTTAGGAGTGCGTGTGTGGATGGGGTGGGGGGCTGGGTTTATTGTAAGTTGTTTGTAAGATATTCTCAGAAAACAGGCGATGTACTGTCTCACAAAATATGTATGATGCCACAAGTTTTAAATATTAAAGTTTGATTGAATTGAGACAGATAATATCTGAGTATGTTTCAGGCATAAAAGAACATACAACTTCTCCGAAATGGACTACCGAAGACCCAGGTGAAAAGGTACGACGCATTTTGATCATTGATACTAAATATACTTACATCTTATCGATCAATATCTGCGTCCAAAATGAATCATTTTTATATGCAGCAATATTTCTCTTACCTATGTTTTGCCCAGCAAACGGATGTCAAAATACTTTATTACTGAAACTATATTCCCTTGAACACTTGATAGGTCCAGAAGCTCGCACAAGGCCTGGAACAAAGTTTACCAGAAGTAGTGGGGCCAGAGGACATTCTTGCAGTGTCGTCCAACATCAACGAGATCATCAAACCTGGTGATGGCTTTGAGTCAGAAATACCACCGTCAGTGTTGGTGAGCTTAGCTCTACTTTGTCTCAAATGATCTGTAATTTTGTCCATAGTTGTAAGAAACATAGGCTGTTCATAGAGAGGAATGTGCCGGCCTCTTAATTGTGGATCATCGAACGCTATTTTTGGATTCACTTTGTATCTTTTCTGGACAGCAAACTACGGCGGGAATCATAGAGAAACTTGCTTCTGCCGCTAAAGGATCACAGGACATATCTATTGAGAATATGGGGACCATAGCAGATGGTGAGAATGCTTAATGTTATCTTTATATAATTCCTAGTTCCCGAGTGAAACTCATTCAAGAACTCATTGCAGTGGGGCTACCATAAAATGACTGTTTTCCTGGAAGAGGCCATGACAAAAAGTACTGTCTGTGCATGTGATGCTTTATTCTAAGTTTGTAATTTAATTTAATTTAATTTAATTTAATTTAATTTAATTTAATTTAATTTAATTTAATTTGATTTGATTTGATTTGATTTGATTTGATTTGATTTGATTTGATTTGATTTGATTTAATACAATTTAATTTAATCTAATCTAGTTTAATTCAATTTAATTCAACTTTTTTAAATTCACAGGAATACTTAACTTTAAACCTTTGACGTGTATAAAAACTAATGATACATATGAAGCCATTGCCATTGGATAAATTTGTTTTGAAGCTTATTTCTTTCTTCTTTGTCTTTCAGCCTTGTTACAGGCGGCTTCAGCAGTTATCGATGTGTTACCCAAAACAGAAACACAGACTGACAGTAACTCCGACAATGTGTTAGAAAGTGATCTTATCGACACGAGTTCCACTGACCTCTCCCCCAAGCAGCAGCTTAAGATGTTACAAGAGAAGGAGAGGGAAAAAGAGGACATGGTAAGAATTTAAATGGCCTGTGAAGTTTCGTAATAAACATGGTTTCTGATATTATAATACATGTAGTGCATTATTATCAAATCTCTCATTATGATTTGTAAGATAACTGCCGAATGTCTCTTTTCACTATTAACCCTTTTTTTATTTCTATCTAATCAAGAAACGAAGAGTTTCGCAGTCTATTGTGGCATCTTTGGACCAGGTTGCTGAAACACTGCTGGCGTTGCAACCCGAGGATGTAAAGTATCACTCAAGCTTTAAAACAGAAAACCTCGCTGTCAATGTGGCGAGGTTTTCCTCCGACGAAGAACTCATCCTTGACTCAGGAGACATTGTGGCAACTATCCCACCAACACCTGGGTCTAAGACACACGACATGCGGGATGTCAAGGTAGGAAAGACACACACAAGCACAAGCAACCCCCCCCCCCCGCACAATGCCTTTTCCATTCTACTAGCATGTTACAACATTGTTAAATATAAAGTAATGTGCACGAGACAGCGCTTACCGTTCAACAAATGTTAAAGTCATGCATACTGCACGAAATGGTCTCGTATCCCGGCGTATACGTACAGGGATTCCTCCGGAAATATTCCATATCCCGGTGCGGATTTAGCGTATCCGTTAATTTTATCGGATACGCTAAATCCGCACCGGGATATGGAATATTTCCGGAGGAATCCCTGAACGTATACGCCGGGATACGAGGCCATTTCGTGCAATGATCGATCACTTCGTGTCTTGAACTTACATTATTGTTAGAATAGTAAGCCATGAACTGTTATATTTTGTGTCACAGACGTTACTTTTCAAGAAGAACCCATATTCATGGAGTGAATCAACCGGAGGACAAAACATCTCGTCATCAGTGTCGTTTCTGACGATCGAATCAAAGAATTCCGGAAGCGAAAGAAAAGGTCAAGAAGTAAAGCTGGATATTCCATTTGTACCGTCCCGAGAGAGAGGACAGCCAACCGGCCGGCCATCACAGGTAACGACAGAAAGACCGAGCACGGCGGATGATAACACCAACGGCACAACAATGGCGTACCATGCCTTCAATGTTCAGTACGATAACGTCATCCCTGTTGTCCGTATGAACTGGTGGGATGTAGAAGCGACATTTCACGTCTACATCTCCTACGGATCTCCTCCGACTGAAGAAAAGTATGACGAGAAAAGAGTTATCAAGGAAGACGGATATGAAGCTTGGCTTCGGGGGACAGATTTGTCAACATCCTTCATCCCCAACACGACTAACCATGGCGGACGGATTCTGTATGTTGGTGTACAGAAGTTAGGTGCGTTTCCCCCATGTAAATACTTTAACTGTATGCTGTCTGTTTATCTAACTTGTAGCAATAGTGAAAATTGTAAATACATATGTCCAGAGGTAGATGAAGACGAATATCACTTTTTGATTGTATGTCCCAAATATTTCGATATACGTAATTCACTATACTCAATGCTATCGTCGGATTTACCAGGATTTATCTCAATGGACTTGAACAGCAAATTCAAGTACATAATGACATGTGACAACCCATGCATGGTATACATTGGGAAATATATCAAAGAATGTCTAGACGTAAGAAACTCCTCCAATAATTGAAAAATCCTATTGTCATCCCATACTACTACACCATATTGTATAAGATAGACTACTTCACCATATTGTATAAGATAGACTACTACATAATATTGTATTAGATAGATTGGTTAGCCTAATAGAATGTTATCTATGTACATGTACCAGTGAATGCCATACTTTGTACCTTGTACAATTGTTCTGCAATAAAGTTATTATTATATACTTGACAGGATCGGTCAGCTTTGCAAAACACCAACAGCAGCCTACCGTGCAGATCCTGAGCAACGATGACTACACACTGTCGATATCAGCTGTAGGCTGCTCCTCTTGGAAGGACAGTGATAATCAATGGAAGCTGGAGGGCTGTGACGTAAGAAAGTGTTACAGCTATTATCACCTACGCACCTACCTAATCTCTCAAACTGACTTGGTCGCCGGGGAGGAGGGGGGGGGGGCTGAGACACTGAGTGGCCAGTTGTGGCCAGGCGTCTAATTAAAGACAGAAAAAGACTGTTCCAGCAAGCTAAGGCCCTAAACAAACTCTACCATAATGCAGGAACAAAACGTCTGGAGGTTGCCATTACTGTTTCTGTACTGTCTAATAAGATAATACATAACACCAATTCCTGCCTCACTTATTTTCATCGGCTAACATTGAACCCTTGACAGGCTGACATTGACCTGGACCATGGAACCATCAGCTGCCGGTGTCACATGTCGGAGAGGAAGGTCTTTGTGGGGACCATGACTCTTCCGCTTCCCAACTCCATCAACTTCATCAACGCGTTCAAGAACTTCCGCAATCTGAGCGAAAACTCCGTAGTGTTCTCCATCGTGGTGTCTGAGTACATCCTTTACATCCTACTCATGGTTTTCTTGTACGTGGACTTTCACCGTATATGGGTAAGTGTAAAGTTGGTTCATTTTTAGCTTTATCAATCTTTTAACGGTTGTTATGCTTTTCCATTGCAAAGGTGATCTTGCCCAATCCTTTAACAGGCGATATGGATTTGACACGTACAAATACACGAGCAAATACATCCGATAGCCATGTGGATCATGGAAATGTAGCTTTGTATGATTAGAGTTATGTTGCAATTCATTATGGTGTATTTTTTTCTAGATCTAGATCAGTATGATTTTGGAATTCCTGATTTTGATTAGACCAAATTTATGCAGCTACATAAGCTCAGGTCTGAGAGTTTCTTTTTTATACTTTCTTAGATGACTCTTCGTCATCCGGCCTCCCGGATAAGCCCCATTTCTGGAGAGAGTGGAGGAGAGAACAACCAAAGGAAGCCGCTGGACAAAGTGAGTCTGCTCCCTCCTGACAGGATGCCTGCACCTCACGTCTATCAAATCACGGTCACCACCGGGTCCATGTTCGGAGCAGGGACCACATCACGAATCGGCTTCCAACTCTTTGGGTCAGAGGGCACATCTCCAATCAAGATGCTGAACCCAGAAGGAGAGGTCGGTGCTGTAGCTCAGTAGCGTTCTCAGTATTCAAAAAATTGTTCATAACTAAAACTGTTTTAGGTATACCATACCAGATTCCTGTATTAACATTTGTTTGCTGTTTTGTTTAGAAATATAGAAATGCCCTTTAGAAACATCCATACAATATTGATAACCGCCAAAAGTAATAACTCAAGCAACTGGATAAAATTTTGAAACAGTCAGACGTTTCAGATCACTGACGAAAGACAGCGGATGCTGTCTGAAACGTCTGACTGTTTCAAAATTGTATCCAGTTGCTTGAATAATCATTTTTGGCGTATTTTACTACCTGGATGTCTAATCTTCATCAAAGAATTGATAACCGCATGTTTAAGCGCCAAATCGACAATATTTCACAGAAATATCAGCCAGACATATGGGTTTGTTTTTATAGCTGGGGTATGAAAGGCCAATGACAAAAATGACAATGACAATGAAAGATGTGCCTGATATACAGTTGAAATTAAGCTTAACTTTTCATCGCGCAAACACTGTGTAATATTGCAGCATCCCAACATAAACAACGTGAACGAGATAATATCTTTATTCATGGTTGGTGATTACAGGCTTTGGTGCGAGGAAGTACTTTGCATTTTGTCATGCCTGTGCGAGAGTCACTTGGAGAAGTGATGACGTTGCACATCTGGCATGACAACTCTGGGGAAGGCGACACGTCATCGTGGTTCCTCGGAAGTTTTATCGTCAGAGATATAGAAAAGGATGTGGCGTAAGATGAATAAAAAAACGACCTCTTTGTCGAAATTGTTTTGAGTTTGGTCTCTTTGCTACACTACTAGCAATTCCCAACTACATCTTTTATTCTATCTTGGCATGTTGGGTTTGAGAGATTGCAATCTGCCTTGCAAGATTTTGCTGGTATGAAAACTAACAACTCTCCTCTTCACAGCAACGCAGGTGAACTTGACTGGATATGGTCTTCATGATTAAAGTAATAATGGCATGTCTGTTTCATTAGCTACTTTTGCATTCCTATCATGGAACGAAAATGTAGCATGGCTGAGTACAAAACACAGATTGGTACACACATGGTCCTTTAGTTAAAGTTATGGTAATTTTTCAGATCTTACTTCACCTGCAACGACTGGTTATCGTCAGAAAAAGGGGACGGTGAAGTGCAGAAGGTGGTTCACGCAAGCACCGAGGCGGAGCTGACATCCTTCACCAATGCCTTCAACGAGGCAAGCAGAGACGTGTTCTACGATAAACATCTGTGGGCGTCTGCCCTTGTAGCAGCGCCGGGTAAGTAAATAAAAAAAAGGAACTGTCAATAGATACGTTTAAGAGGAATTCATAACGATAAATTGAAAAGATCAAAGGGAATGGAAATGCATCATAAAATTTAGTATAATATAATCTATGAAAAGGCTATGAGTGCCTTACCTTATTTTTCATGTATGTCTCTGTCCTGAGTAGGTTTCAGCTTCACCCAGGCCCAGCGTCTGTCCTGCTGCTTTACTCTACTGAACACCATGATGCTGGCCAGCGCCATGTGGAACAAGACAGAAAATACAACTGCTGACACAAGAGTGGTGAACCTGGGGTTCGTTCGTTTCGCAATAGAGGTAATGTTTATCTGTTTAGCGCACTTTATATATCATTTTGTTATCATAAATTCATAATATGTTATTCTTACAGAGAGCATTCTCATGAAATATTCTTACTATAGCAACAGAATTCAGTAATTATACTGTTTAATGTGATCGTTTTCCAAGCCGCATTGATTTGCTTTGTGTCTTTTTGTTCATTACGTTTGAACAGGAGCTGTACATCAGTCTCATGACTGCGCTAACCGTACTCCCCGTGAATCTGATGCTCCTGCAACTATTCCGCATGGAGGTGCCACTGTCCGTTAACACCTCGGAAATGTCGATCCGCCCGTCAAAGCAAGGTAGGGAAGCAGTGATGTCAAAATTATAAAGTGTTGATATGCGGATCGCTTGCACATCATGTGTGCCTGGGAATCTGGATAAAGGTATTTAGTATGTTACACTTCTTGTCATTTTACTGAAGCCTAGTGGCATGTTTTAGATAAAGTTTGGCTGTATGACATCCCTTCACCTTGTCTTAATACAATTCATGTTGAACCTCAGGATACTTCCGAAAAACTCTCCTCCGCTTGGCCAAGTACGTGGCGTGGGTGACCGTGTTCCTGGTGTCCACAAGCTCTGCGTTCTTCGTCCTCCTGTACAGTATGGACTGGGGGAAGGAGAAGAGTGACTCCTGGATGAAGGCCTTCATCCTGTCCTTCATGGGGTCCAGCTGTGTGGTGGACACTCTTCAGGCAAGAATTTTTTTTAATGATATCAAGTATTAACAACATAATGTGACCAGTTCTTAAACTTGTCTTGGAAAACAGAGAAACCTTTTTTCCACGATATAGAGTGACATTTCCTACAGGCTGTTGGCAATATCATGGCGCTGAGTATATCGTTTTAAATCGCTAGTAACGCATTAAAAAGCCCTAGTAACTTTTGGACTAGAATCAACGACAACAATTAATCTATGGTACGTACATTGTTCAATGATGATTATAGCGGTATTTGATCCCGAAAGAAATCTAATCTGAACAGATTTGGGCTTAAAATACTACAACAGATTCGGATTATCATTTGAAGGAACAAGGCATATGGATGTACCGAGTATCGTGGCCAAGTGGTAAATATTTACCCATTCCTCATAGATCTTTGTGCTTGCTGTGGTCCTGGCTGCCATCTTTAGCCTCCCGTTCCTCGCCAAGCCGCCGGCTATTCTGAAGGAAGACCTGCAGCTGAACCTGTGGAACTCAACAGGTGAGACGTCTTACATTTGAATCTTTGACTTCTGATGACTACCTTCTCTTCTTGTGCTATTTTTTCTTACTACAAAATGTCTTTTTTTTTCAACGGTCAAAATATGTTAATTTTTGTATTGCACAGATATGATGATAAACACAATAATTGTAATTACATAATTCAAGATATCTCTGTAAGGTTAACTCTAAGAAAGACTTAATTTGAAAACATTTCGGAAGAAACATCACCAACTAAGGTGTGTCTTGAATATGCTTAATCTTTGTTTGATAACGTTGGCTTTGTTGTCTATCCATGGCTTTGAAATCATAGCACCAAAGAATGTTTATCCACCTGCCAAGCCTGATGGCCAATCAGCTA
Source organism: Branchiostoma lanceolatum (assembly GCF_035083965.1). Lineage (NCBI taxonomy): Eukaryota > Metazoa > Chordata > Leptocardii > Amphioxiformes > Branchiostomatidae > Branchiostoma > Branchiostoma lanceolatum. The sequence continues at coordinate 30,693,510 of NC_089724.1, forward strand.
GGAAGAAGAAGGAGCTGAGTAAGAAGTCAGCCTCGGTACTGAAGGACTTTCTTCTTCTGTTTATCTTCGTGGCCCTCCTCTTCTACATCGCCCAGGCGGACAGAGACCAACAAGCCTTGTTTGAGACACAGTCATTGTCAAACAATATTCTGCATAAATATGATGCGGTAAGCAAAGGGTTCACTACTGCTGGTTTTAACTTAAGACTAAAATCGTATCCCTTTATCTGAATGCATCACTCACAGCCGGCCATATGTACACACACTCATCTGTTCACAAACGTTCATAGACTGTAAGGATGACAATGTAACTTTTGCTTACAGATTAATACTCCAGACAAGTTCTACGCCTGGACTGAGGCCGTCCTGCTGCCGACTCTGTACCCAGCTACCTGGTACAACGGAAGGGACATGAAGTACTTAGACCGACAGTTTGCACACAACACTGGATCCTTCCGCCTTGGTCCTCCACGTCTGATACAAGTTAGACATCTTGCAGGTACGTCTTGAGAAGTTGACATGATCTTCTATCAAGTTCAATGTCTTTATTTTTCTACTGTACAGGCGCTAACAACTCTTATGTCCACTGAAAAAAACATCTGGTACATATCAATAATGTCTTATGTTCATCGCTGCAGGTTCCATGGCGAGAACGTCTGTTGATGAAATCGGCTGGAGCTTTCATTCGGGGAACGTATCTGGCACCTGCTGGCGATTCGAGGTTCAGGAGATATTAACTCATCCAAACGACACATTCGACTGCAGGAATCGCCACTCGTTTGACGTGCCTTTGGGTCATGACTCCGCGGTTTCATTCTTTCGTGTCTTGAAAGAAAACAATTTTATCGACAAGTACACAAAATCCGTGACAATCGCGCTGAACTTCTACAACCCCAGCCTGAAGCTGTTCACCGTTGTGAACATGATCATAGATCGCTCCGGAGTAGGGCATCTAGTGCCGAGAGCAAGCATCACTTCGTTCAAACTGTTTCAATACGAAAGTGATGCTGACTATAAGGACTTGTTAGTGCACATTCTGTTCACACTCGTCCTCGCAGTAATGGTTTATAAGGAACTAGAAGCAATGAAAAACACGGGATGGAAATATTTCACTTCAAAATGGAACGCCCTCGTGTGCATTAGCCTCATCGGTACAGCCACAACAATCTCTATCTTCATCAAGCGATACCTGGTGGCATCTGAAACACTCGAAATGGTCGCCAAAAGTAAAGGTACGTCCAACTTGTTGCTAGTATTTGGATAAACAGCATTCTTGTTTTGTATGAATGATTTCCTCAATCACCCTTTATCCTACAGCCTCATGACACATTACATTCCATTATTTTTATTTAACTTAAGTTTGTAGTTTTTACTTACTAATAGATAAAAGTACCCCTTTGATGACATTTTTTGTCTTTTATCCACAAGGTGAGCTAGGATTTGAACGCTTTGTTGACCTGCAAACTGCTGCATACTGGGATGTTTGTTTTAATCACATCTTGGGTCTTGTTGTCTTCATCAACACCATTTCCTTACTTCGCGTCGTCCGCTTCAGTGAATCAATCGGCAAACTCCTGGCCCTTCCCGGTGTCATGAAGGGGGAGCTGATGTCGTTCGTAGTTGTTGCTGCCGTGGCCTTTATGGCATTTATCAGTTCAGGTAAGTATTCTAAAACCATGCCATATCTTTTGGGCCTTAACTGGCATCACATATTGTAAAAAAAAAAACTTGTTGGTACCATATTTGCCTATCTCCGCGCTGAATGTTGACGCCTTATTTGTCTTTCCAGGATTTCTCATATTCGGAAGCGAAATGGAATCTTACACAGACCTGTACCACACAGCGTTTGCACTCTTCGAGATGATGCTCGGCAGGTTAGTTTTACTAGTCTTTATATATGAAACATGTGGTATCAATTACGCTTCAGCAAGTAGTGCTATCAAGGAAGTTGTCTTATGATGAGTGTTTTGATCCCAGGTTCTTCGCCCAAGACATGTTGGATTCCAATCCCCTCATTGGACCGATCTTCTTCTCCACCTTCATGATCTGCATCTTCATCCTCCTGATGAACTTCCTCATGACCATCATCTGTGACGCCATTTCCGCTGACGTTGACGTCAACCATGACCGTGAACTTGCCGATTACATGTGGAAGAGCTTTGGGGCCATGTTGGGGTTTCACAGCACTCCGAATAAAGAGGAGAGACCAGGTGAAATAAGCAATATTACTTCAGTAGCAACATCGCGTATTGCGTATCTCCTTTCTGCCTTTTTTTTCTAGCGATAACCGTAATACAGTACTTTGTTATGATTTGTATTCATGTGTCATGCATACGTCATGTATTTGTTATGTAGATATTAATGTATTGTGGATTTACTGTCTTTGAAGTAGATGAGAAATCATGTCCAAACTATATGTTTACCATACAATTTCTCAACCCTGTTGCGAAGGTGTCTTGAAGATGGAAGAGCTAAATGCCAAAATATGCATCATTCGAGAGAAACTTGATGAAGGTCTGGACATCTGCAACTCCATCCTGCCTTCGCATCGACAGAAAAGACATCAGAAGGACAAAGAAGTGCCCAGCTTCTTGAAGTATGGCCACTGTAACACTTCTTATTCTCAAGAAAACCAAAACAGCCACATGGGCATGGAGGTCGCTCAACAACCAGCTGATGCCAACGTCAATAACTTTGACATTGATACCGAAATTAAAAACCTGGAACAAGAATATGAGAAAGAAGAAAAACTTCACCATGAAAACAATGAGAATAAACTTTTAACCGAGGTAAGGATGCAGACCAAGCAAATTGAGGACATTCTTTCGAGGGTAAATCGCGGAACCACCAGACCAACTGTGCAGAAGGCGTCCCGGTGTATTCAGATTGAAGCAGCTCCAGGTTCACGTAAGAAGCAAAATTTGACCATTGCCACACATGGTGGTGAACTGCAACCTTCATGTAACATGTGGATCCCCAATCTAAAGCTCACCGCTGAAGACAAGGCTGTACTCCTTAGTAACGACATGCTGACAGACAAACACATCCATGCCGCACAGATGTTACTCCGCCGTCAGTATCCAGGACTGGAAGGTCTACAAGATACGGCAGTAGGAGCGTCCCCGTACGGATATACACGGGTCTCCGGAGAAGGTCTACAGATTCACCATGCTGGCATCCTCCACTGGGTGGTCTCTTCCTCCATAGGTGGACATGTCAGTGTTTTTAACAGTATGCCCAGTAAGATAAATGCATCGTTGGAGCACCAGTTGTGTCAGTGCTACGCGCCACCCGCCAACATGGACACCGACGTACTGACTGTTAAAGTACCATGTGTGCAGGTGCAGGGTAGCAGGTTTACCTGCGGACTGTTTGCCATAGCTTGGGCTGTAGACATCGCGATGGGGACGGATGTGACTCAGGTCAGGTACGAGGAGAGCAGGATGAGAGCTCATCTCCTGGACTGCTTCGAACGCGGTCACCTGTCTCCCTTCCCACAGATCCGTCGGATCACCAGTCGGCGACCCAGTGCTGAACACCGGATCCCTCTTGCTGCCGCAACGCTGCCCATCTAGAAGGCCTGGAGGACTGATGAAGTTTGAGGGGTGTAACCAACCACCATGGCAAGAAAATTAAAAATTTTGGTTAGAAATTATAGCTCCAGTCATCATTGCCCTGAGGAAAGTAGCAGGCGGACTAACAAAATTACGCTTTGTTTGAAAGTTCTTAAAATTTTCCAACCGGATAAATCATTCGATCTATCATAGTTGCTGACATTTCTTTATCATGAAAACTATAATTTTAGTGGTCGTATCATTAATATTTGTTGTTGAATTGGACGTTCAATTTTGCTACCTTAATAGCGTTTTAAATTTCATTTGTACCTATAGCTGTTGAGTATATCCTTACTAGATTTAATGTATATGTTATGATGTGTCATTTTATATCTTTACATTTGAGATATATAACAGAATATTAATGTTGAAATGAGAAGATTGATAAGACTGTAAAAGACTTGTGATGTGTTTCGGGTGAAAATAACGTGTATCAGGATATGTGTATCTTATGTATAATGTTATGGTAAGCTTGTATGTTAGGAATAACGAGACGAATTATGAGCAACCTTTGATTGTTTTATTGTATTGAACTGTGTATATTTTTACTACTGACGTTAAGATAAGTTTGTGGCTTGAATATGGCACCATAAATAGGTATTTATTTGTGTGTTTTAATGAATGAATGAAATGAAAACTGAAAATCAAGAAAAATATTGAAGCGGAGTGACTATGTCTTAATCTATTTAAAGATATGATAGTTTAGTCGCTTTAGAAATTGCGCTTCATGGATACATAACAAAATACACTTGTAAAACATTAATATCATTTTTGTGACAAATGTATATCATAGATGCTATCAATTAAATCATCAATTTAACGGATGACATCAGAAGAAAGTTATCAAGGAATGTACAAGGTTGAAGAAGATATAAAGGATTTGTGACAATAAAGAACTTGCTAATTGGAAAATGACACGTATATTTATTTGCTCGTATTTTGAAATGTAGGCAAAAAGGTGTGCTTTAAAGGAGCATTCCACTCTAAATCGCTATTCTTGAATCAAGTTTGTTTTGTCAAAATTACCATAAGGTTTAGGTTGAATGTAGGGCGAACATTACAGCGATCGAGTTCTTGAATTTCCCGAGGACCCTTTCAACAATGTTTCTTACAAAAGTACTAAAATCTCTTTACACATTCTTGTGTACCTTCCTAAATGTGTGATAGTCATACGACTGATTCCGTTAAGCTTATCCCGTCTACCGTTAGCGAGAAATTATGCCCGAAATTACCAGTAGAAACATTAGTGTCCGTATGGGGGTAGATGAATTTAGAAAAGGATCATTGCCGATGAAAGAAGGGTGCATTTCATTTATTTATTTATTTGCACATATTAAAATCAGTTTGTAGTACATAATTGAAAAGAATAGAACAAAAAAGACACGTGCTGGGGAAGACAAAAAAGCCATGTTGGCTTATACAAAGTCTTCCCCCATCTAGATTAACGAAAAAAATAACATAAATCTAACATGTGTACCTCCCCCCCCCCCCCCCAACATAATCTATCAGAAAGTATACCAGCTTCTGGAGTGGAATGGTCCTTTTTAGTACTGTGACGTTTGTATAGCATAGCTTTTCAGGACTTGATTTCTTCATTTGTCTGCTGATGCAAAACATGGAACAACCTATTGAATCTTTAAGGTAGGCGGCAGCTTAACATATTTTCAGACATTATTTTGGCCAAATGTTTTTCATTATAGGCAATGATTAATATAAGACTGGTTTATTCTTCAATGATCTCTTAGCAGCTATTAAGCTGAATTGCCGAGACACATTACATTTCATTTCATTTAAAAACGACTACTTCATTACATCCGCAACAATTAAAAAATACTTGTTAAAATACGACAATACACACAAGGTAAGCTTCTTATTGTAACACATATAGTCGTGGATTTCTTAAGTGTTCAGAATACGAATCATGTAAGGTAACGCACTGTTCATATACCGGTCAGTTCGGCCATATTGAGTGTCAAGTTTATTTGACGACCGTGTTTGCCGGCCACTGATGTTCCCTCTAGTTGGTGGGAGTAGGTGCTGGAATTGGCCTGATCGAACAAGCTTCTTCGCAAACGACTCAGTGAGAGTTCTACGTCGTGAGTTGAGGGTTGGCAGCCCTAAGAGAGAGCAAGCAGTGGTGTACGATGTGTATTCAACACCCAAGATGACGCGCAGGGCTCTTCTTTGGATTTTCTCAATTCTGTCACTTAGCGTCTTAGGCAGTCCGGGGTGCCAAATCGGAGAGGCATATTCCAAAATTGGCCGAATGTAGGAAACGTACACCGTCATCAGGTCCTCTATGGAGAGATGGAAGTGCTTCAGTTTCTTGAGAAAGTACATGCGCTGATTAGCTTTAGTACACATTGAGTCCACGTGTGAGTTCCATTTCAGATCAGCCTGAAGGATAACACCCAAAACTCTCATCACCTTCACTTGTATAACTTCAATGTTGTTAACAGTAAGAGGAGGGGGGATGCTATGAGTCTTTCTGAATTGGACATGTAACACTTTACATTTCTTCGGGTGTAACTTCATGTGACTCGTGCGAGACCAATGATCCAAGTCGTTCAGGTCCTGTTGCAGGTTTGAAGGACTTGAGGTAGGGTTCCTTGTTTCTAATAGGTTCAGGTCGTCAACAAATTTCCAGCGTTTGGAGGCAGCGGGACGCGCGGCACAGTTAATGTAGGCTAGAAATATCAATGGTCCGAGTAAAGTCCCCTGGGGTAATCCACAGGTAACGTTTAGGCTGTCGGAAAGTGTTCCATGGTAGCGAACAACCTGACTTCTGTTGCTGAGAAAATCTACAATCCATCTCGTCACTGACGGGCGCAGTCTGAGTTGAAGCAGGCGTTGGATTGCAACGTTATGACTTACGCGATCAAAGGCCTTACTGAAATCCGTTGAGATAAGAGAGCAAAGTATCCCAGGTTTGTCCGTAGCTTTGAATAACTCATCAGTCATATCCAATAGACAATGTGTTGTCGATTTGCCCTTAAGACAGCCAAACTGTTGAGCGTCGATCTCAGGAGTAATGTCGGACAACACCCATTGCGAGACGAAGCGCTCGGCTTCTTTCGCTAACAAAGATGTTAGGGAGATCGGACGAAGTTCTGTTAAAACAGGAGGTTTGGTCTTTGGGATTGGGACAACAATCGCGCATTTCCATTCGTCCGGGACTGAACCTTGTTGGAGGGAGGTGTTAAGAATGTCGGTTTACTCAGTTCATACGCAAATTCTTTGATGATTTTCCCTGGTATGCCGTCCGGACCTGCGGCTTTGCGTGTTTTGACATTGAGAAGTTCTTTGTACACATCCCAGGGTTGAACATAAGGAGCTGGAAACGAAAGATCGCAATGACGAGTCCTTCATGGGTCTGTGCACACGTTTCACCATCCTGTTGATCATCCTCCTTGCTTTGGGTTGAAAGTTCACCAAGTCGTGATCACTCGTTCCTAACGGGGGGGAGACGGTCGGAAGTGAGTAGTAAGATGTCAGGTTAGTGATCAGAAGATCTAAAGTGGCTTGTCCTCTCGTGGGTTGGCTAACCACCTGGCGTAGGTTGTGACAAGAACATAATCTTGTTACGTCGACCCGGTTAAAGTCACCAGCGACAGCTATTCCTATGTCAGGGTACTTTACACGAAGTGAATCAATCGCATCCACAAGGTGATCAACAAGTAACTCTTCATGAGCGGAGTTAGGAGGGGAGTACACGGCACATATGGCTAAGCTGGAAACGTTCCGCGGTAGTCGGTACGGCCGAACTCTGACCCACAAACACTCAATTTCGTCAGGGACGGAGATGTCTAGAAGGCTTGACGGGAGGCTGTTTCTGACATAAACTGCGATGCCGCCTCCTCGGCGGTTTGGACGACATTTAGAAAACACAGTGAAACCGTCAACTGACACGAGCTGATCGGGTGTTGCAGGAGTAAACCAAGTTTCAGAAACTACAGCAATATCGCTGTTGTTGCACGATAGGACGGCCTGAAACTCATCCAGTTTGTTCAGTAGCGATCTTGGATTGAGGATCAGAAGTGTTGGCAGTTGGTAACCACGCCTAGGTCTGCTATTGTTTACTTGAGATGGCTGCTCAGCTGACGGAGGAATTTTAGTGACGTCACACTTGATGAGATTGATTGGACGCAGGTGTTGATCACAGTACTTAATGAGTTCATGGCGTCCATATCCGACTATGGTAGGGATTTTACGAGGAAAGTTCTTACCCGCTCGAGAGCCTCGCGGTCGGCTGCGAAGGCGAAGTAATCCCAGCTGACGGAGTTGGTTCTTAAGCTGTAGTCCTGCTGGCGGTGCCGCAGACTTGAGACTGCAGAAGAAACGTGACGAATACAGGAAGAGTCCCCTCCCCGCCATTGTTCATATCCGAGTGGCCACACTGTCTAGGCACAAAAAACACCCAAGAAGCTCCTTTCCAGTCAGCTTTGCAGTCCTGTAACTCCCACAAGTGGTTTGCAGGCTCCTTGTAACACTTATATTGCACTTTATACAAGACTAAGGTGTTAAAACACGGCAAAATAAACAGGAAAGACGGAGAAATAAAAGAAACGCGGCTGCTCTCCAGGAGCGCCACCTATCATTTAATAACTTCGGTTTCCAAATAAACTTTGCACTAAGAACATGTTAGTACTAATGTATATTGCCACGCAAGTTAATAGTCGATATCAACATCCCTATTACGAGTGGTTATTCCCAGAGTGTTGCATACCCACAAAATTTGACTACACCCATTTAGGCCTCATTCAGTACAACAAAAACTCAACCTGCATTTTCAGTGACACCTTTTTCGCGCCTTATCTACCCTTTCGGAAAACCCGAGCGAATTGAACTCCAAACTTCGGATATCAATTCTTCCATAAGCAATTTACTTGCCACTCAAGGTCGATTTTGGGCCCCCTGGTATGTGACCTTGGTACTGTAGCAGAGTTTCGGTTTTTGTATCTTTTTACCTGTGGAACTCTTGTTCATTCTTTTTTGAGAACATTTAACCTAGATCATGTGAAAAAATTGCCAACATTTTCACTACATACAATCTCTTTTTATAGCAATAACAAACTGCACTTAGCTACACCCCCAAAAAGGCACTTTCCAGCTGTAATCGCATGACCGCATCACGCACGATGCCCGGCGGTGTCCGTCCGACCTCGGACTCAAGCTTTCATCAGTTTGACGCTTGAGATCAGTTGGGCTGGCTAAAAGGGATTTTCCCACCGATATAAACACATGTTCATGCAGCTGTTAATTTTTTGGCCACGGCTTCTTAGAGTCTACACGCGGAGTAACACATGAATGAGACCTTAAGTAGAATGTATCAAGTCAATAATGATTAAAAGGAAAGAGTACTATCTTCTTCATCATCCCTGAAAGTTGGGGTGTCTTACGTCAATGCATTAGCCTTTGACACCTATTACATGATGATACATAATTTCACATCTGAAAGCGCCCCCTAGCGCCTGCAATTCAGGAGAGAACAGATTGTGCGGAGTTTAGCGATTCTTGGCAGCAAAGTACGTAAATGGCGGCATATGCGGGCCAGCAATCACGTTTTTGAGCTTGGCTGATAAGAAATCAAAGGCTCACAGGACTAGACAACGAAGCAAAGTGCTGCTTTATGTGCACCCGGGCTTAGTGGACTCTGAGAGTACAGGGAAGCGATCTGGGTAAAGGCACAAAGGAAGCTATCTGAATCGTTCTAAGAAACACAAATAAAGGGGGGGGGGTAGAGACAAAGTGTATTCCATAGCCTTAAACTTGAAGCGGGGCTTCAAGTCCGGAAATGTATTTTAATTGCAATATAGAAGACTGCATTTCAGTGTCGTACGTGCGTCTTTGTGGTTGTTGACACCTAATTTTACAGCACAAAACGAAACAAAAACAAGAAACAGATGCCGGACTTCGTGCTTTTACGATCTGATACCTTAGTCTTCTTTCAAATGGCATCTATTTCCAACAAAGTATGATACAATGAAAATAACAATAAAAACGCCCCTCAAAAATGTAGACTAGTCCGTTGCCATGGTAACGGGATTACGTACACAGCGCAACTTACATTCAGAAAATGCGGGGTGACGCCCGAATTTCAATCCTTTTCAAATTTCTGCTCCAGCGCTAATCCTTGATTTCTTATGAATATTTTTCATTTTTATCTAATGATTTTCTACAAGACGCATGACAGACCATTTTGCAGTTCTCATAAACATTGCTAGATGGTGCTTTTGATCATGACAAAGAAAGAGATGAAAGGAAGCTTAAACATTATTATTAGTGTTAGAAAATAGCAGTTCTAGTAAGAGTTACTTGACGACGTTCTGATCCATGCAGCTAAAGCAGAAGACCTTTCACGAAATACAAAGGCTGATAGTTGATAAGGCCCCGTTCATGACGTAAAAATCGAAACGGTTTGATTCGTTTTACCGACTCTAAACGTTAATGGTTTGAATTTTGCGTTCGGCAGTGATGCAAACACTGAAAATGGTTCACGTGGATTTCCTGTTGAGTCCGCGTTATTCATGGCCATGGAAATGTTTTCTAACACATCATAGTTCAAATATACATCATCAAGTTTCCTTTGGATCTCCTGAATTTCCCAAAATCAATACCAGGACTGCCGTTTCCTCAGCTGACCAGTTAGAAGTCAAATTGGCGGTCGTAGCATCATTTTACGATTCAAAGACTAAGCCGAAAAAAAGCCGAAATATCCAATTGACAGCTAAAAACTGTCGCTTTCCTGGGCTAACCAAGAGTGACTCCGTAAACTATGACCCATCATATACATCGAGGCACGCCGGATTCACGCCGCGTTTGCGTTCAAGATGACAATTCGCCGAACCCGGCTTATTACAAACCGCAACAGACCGCCTCCGAGAGGTGGCTCAGAATACAACGGATCGAATTCGAAAATGGGGCGTTCATGTTCTGGCTTGGTCTGCCAATGCCATTTTTTGTCTGGCATTTTTAATACACTGCTAACTTATCTTTCAGACATGATATGCGGTTCGTCTATTGTCGGCATATGCGCGTTTTGTTTTAAAGCGGTGCATGTCCACAGCATAACGTTTGACAGAATGTTCCTGTTAGTAATTTTTGGGTTGGTATTTACAGGATGTTTCTTGTTATTATAGTGATTATGTCAGCCTTAACCTTAACCCTAAGGATAATCCTATAAAATCATGCAAAAATAAGACTTGATTAAATTCCTGAGCAAGAATGATTAAATAAAATAGAGTCTATTCCAAGGCACCATGAGGGTTTTTAAATAATATTTCGGATAATTTTGAATAATTTCTAATAAAAGAATATTCGAGTGACAATAGTTGTAATTTTCTGTAAAAGATTGAATATGAAAATTTGAATTTATTCCAATTAAATCAGATATTTTGGAAACATGTTGAAAGTTACTCCTTAAATATTTTTTTGTTTATAATAATTTCTAAACATTTCAGAGAACTTTATGAATATCTATAAAATTAAAATCACATTCAAAATATTTCAAAAGTATCAAATCTCTTACACAAATAATTACAATAGGTTGACAACATTTGTAAATTATGACAATAATGGACTCTGCAAAATAATTGATCTTTAAAAAAATATTTTCGGATTGAATCCCCGACCTTCCACATGCAAAGTTTGAAAGTCGACCACTCTACCCCCCGAGCCATATATGTTTACGGCTTCCCGTGCTTCCTGTCAATAAGGCTGTTTTGCTATTGACAGGATGTCCCTTCACTTGCACGGCAGCACCAAGTAACCGCGGCCATTGACCTCACAGTGTCAAACTGGAGTTCGTGTCCTTAGCAATGGCGTCTCACTCCAGCTAGATATTTTCACAGTAAACACTCCTCCATTTCTTTTTCAAATTGATGTTCTTGAAGTTTGAACCCTCCTCATTATTTGAGTGACACTTACCTCCTCACTCATGAGTTTAATAAATTAGAAAAACGCCAACAGGCCGATATGAGCTTCTTATGAATAAACAAAATGTTCAAACAAAATTGAACTAGAAAGGCAACATTTGCAGGAGCAAATGCAACATGTTTCGCCCATTTCCCTTCCCATGCAAAAAGCGCCTGTGGTATCAAGGCTTACGTTTGTTATATGTCTGCAATGTTGGTATTTGAATAAATGATTGAATTGAAGACCAGTCAGACATGGATCTCTCCCAATTTGAAACCCTATGCATGGATGGGCTCTTCCAGGTGCCCATATCCATACTGGACATTAAAAAAAAAACCTCCACCAAACAAAACTGGGCCTTTTTGATAATCAACCAAGCCCAAAATTGAATGTTAAAAAAAAATGTCCCCCTCATACAAGAATGGACAAGAATGTAAACAAGTGAAATCTTGCTGAAGATCTGGATTTCTACTGCGGAAGAATTTCCGCAATCCGAGAGTCCAGACAATTGTTCATTACGCAGCGAACAGTTCCTCGAACCAACTCAGGTTTTGCAAAGGTTTCACAAATTTCTGCTAAACGTACCGCAAATTTCTGGTGCGTATTTCGTAACCTGTACTGTAACACTGACATATACCACCATTAAAAAAAGTTGCTAAAGCAAGGATACACAACCAGTTGTAGGGATATGAGTGTACTCTTGGTGTAAGTGGAACAAAAATGTTACCGCTGTATATATGTATGATTGTATGTACACACAGAGAGGAATGTAGAGCAATAGATTTATGTAGAAAAACACCACCAGAAAAGGCGTAGATTTTGAACCTTCTCAATTGCACATAACTTCATTAGGACACAGCATTAACACTAGAAAGGCAACATTTGCGATAGCAAATACAGAATATTTTCTCATCTTCCTCCCATGTCCCCCGCTAATAATTACGCGCACAAATCACAGGTCAGGTCCACGTGGGACTTGGGGTCACTGACCTTTAGGTCGTGTTGTTTACGTTCGCACCTGGCCATATGAATAAAGATGTGACCATATATGGCAAAATTTCCGATCTTCTCCCCAAAAATACCCTCCAAAATCGTTTTTTGAAGTGGTGTATACCAAAAGTGTGAATGGGGCTCTTTGAATATTTGTTTAATGTACCCCCTTAGCAAATTTCAGTTCATTTGGATGTATTTCCAGAGCACAAGGAGGCCAAAATGTACGTTTTTGGTCAGAAAAACCTCAATAAAATCGTTTTAAAGACATTTATCAAAAACATTTAAAAAAAAAGGTTCCCAGGGTATTTACCCACTCTACCTGTATGCCAAATTTCAGCTCAGTTGGTCCAGGGACGACCGAGCTGAGTCGATTACAAGATTTGACAGGAGAAAGAAACCTTACGAACACAGTATGTTGCGCCCAACAGTATGTTAAAATAACAGTATGTTAACATAATAAAAGTTTGCGGATCTGGGCATACAGATCTTGGATACAAATTGTTGGCATTGATGCCATGCTCTTGGGTATTTTTCTCACTCGTGACTCAATATCAGATCTAACTTTTACGTACTACAAATGTAGTAGTCACAGCTCGTCCAACATAATGTTACAAGCAAGGCTACCACTCTTTTTGTGTTGCTAGGCACGAAAGGCAACAAATATCGTAGAGAGGTCATTGACCTCAGAGACTTCTACGTACAAGACGTGAGACCAAGGTCGTGACGTCATCACCGTCCTTAAACCCTAATTTGTACGTAGATCAATAAGAGGGGCATCAGCTGTCTGATGACGTCACACGTACACGTAGGTAGCCATAGGAAAGAAATACTGTGTTTCCGGTTACCCTAACAAAACTGCTGACCCTAACCTTTGTTTAGGGGAGGGGAGGGGAGGGGGGGGGGGGTCTTATTCACTGGCAAGGGACAGGAATTTTTCGATCTGACATCTAATTGATGAAATTCAAAACGGAATTCCGAGTAGTCATGCAAATGTTCTTGTAGACTTCATTTACTCTACGCTGCATTAACAGCTGAAGGCTTTGAGCATCCTTGTTCAGTTTGTTAATACATTTGTGCTTGCACAATATCTTTGTTCGTTGAATAACGTACGATATTAAAAACACCATTGCATAAATGAATTTCAAACCCCAACCTACGAACTTATTTTCTGGACCGTTATCAGAAACACAATAATAATTTTCGTAGGCCTTACTACAAGACGTGTATTGTCTTAACCCTTTATTTGACCTTACAAATGACAGTGGCATTGAGCCTACCCAGCCTCTGGTCTTACCCAGCCAAGGGCGTGATATTTGATATGAGCCTGGTATTCAAGCCTATGACACATGTAGCTGCCGAATACTTTGGTCCTCTCTCGCAAATATGTCGTTTTGGCGGAAATATGTATATCTTTTTAGTCAAGTCAAGTCAAAGCCTTACTTTTCTTCGAAATACTTGTTCGGCCACATGGCCGCTTTTCAACAAGGTCGAAGTGAAGTGGAGGGGTAGGGGTGGCGGATAAAGAGTACAAATAAACTAAAGAGTACGAATAAAGAGGACAACATGGTAAGTTTGATTATTAAAGACTTAGGTAAACGAAATCTGGATGCAGAAACTGTCGAACCAGCCAGCCAACATGTTTATTGGAGGGTCTGCAAGACCTTTTCATGTATCTTTGTACATGTATCTATGTATTGAGAGAGAGATTCCCCGGTCATTAAGCGTTGCTAACCCTCCTAAATTTACCGTTAATCGTTGCCAGTCCTCATCAAAGTACCATTAAATGTTGCCAGGTTCCCCTATGTAGACCCTCTATAAAATAACAGTGCGGCAAACTGAAAGGTTACTGACCGCTGGTTGACAGCTTGACGTGGGACTCAACGTGGACTCAACGTGAATATCACAATAGGGGCTGTACGAGCAACCTCCATGGAGGTTGCTCGTGCAGCCCCCTCTCGAAAATCAAGACTAGGAAAAAAGAACAGAAATCGCAAAAAAAACACGTAGCAAATCTGTCTTCCTCAGTGCAATTCCGACTGGTTCAATTTGCACTCCAGCTACATGTGCAAAGTGAACCAGTCCGAATTGTCCTTAGGAGGACGACAGATGGTCACCGAATCCCTGCTACAGTTCACAGAATCTCCCGCATTGACATCTCCTCAAGGACTCACAAAACTTTAGACGTAAAGTAAACGCCCACCTCAGCGCCACTCGTCAGCGCCCTGTGTAATGAACATTATTCAGTTCTGATGCTAATGCTCAGGCCGTGGCTCTAGATCTAGCATAGATTTTTTTTTTAAACGCCGGAGAATAAACCACGGTCTTGTGTACAAATCCTTTTGTTGTCCAGTGTCTTACAAACCTGTTGAAAATGAAACTATTCCGACAAAGATAACTTAGATATCTAAACCAAGAGAAGAGAAAATCATGTAGAGTATGTGTCATGTGCTCAACGTAAAATGCATGAAATTGGTACAGAATGTGCTACATTTCCTGTAGATTCATTAGGAATGTATTGTAAGACAGTCCTTTTACATTGCCCACAATGTAAAGAAATAACTCATGAATGAGACCTTAAACGTGTTGGATCCCTTGAACGGTAATCAAAAATGACCTTCGATATTCTTCATCCGTACTGTTTACGAACAAAATACGCGAGCCGGCTTATTTTCTTTCCCATCCTTGGCAGCGGTCCGCTCTGTAGACCAAAGAAAACCCAGGTCTTACGTCATGAAATGTGATTGTTTCTTTGCGTTGTCATGACGACCTACCAAAGCGGCTCCATGTGAGACTTCCGACGTTAATCAAGGCCACGTGCGGTTCGCTCGAGTCGCTCGGACTCGCCGGGGTAGCGTTGCCAATGACGTCTGCCGTAATTACATCCAGACCGCCCTAATCTAACTACAAGTCCAGGGATACCCATCTGCGTCATAGCCCGCTATTTTAGGAAACTCTCGCGCCCTTCGATAGTCCCTTGCTGAAAAAATCACCTGGAACGCATGAGTACAAATACAGAACACACGCTACAAAACACGCCTCCGACAGATCACTGCAAAGTTAAGAGGGACATCAACAGTTCCAAAAACGTGCCGCCAAGATAACAGTCGAATTCCGTTTAACATACAAGCTTTTTGCATTACTTTTATACATATTTTAAAAAAGGAATGCAGAAACAAGAGGGGCCCTGGGGGTAGAAGGGGGTGGGGGTGGAATGACCACAATAAAATAGAAACAAGGCAATATGAACAGTATGCGTCCGACTGAAGGACCGAGACAGACAAATGTAGCTCACTCAAAAGTACTACCCTAAACTGAAATTCGAAAGTAAGAAATTGGATACGGGAGATGACGTAAACAAAAACGTTAAAATGTAAAGATAGGGCGACAAAAAAAAGAGAGAAGAAATAAGGAGAGAAACCACTGGCGCGTCTGTCATGGATGCAAGTAGGTTCAATATTCTTGTTGTATGACCTTACTGTAACTCGTTGCCATGTGTACACGTCACACATAGCGTGTTTGGCAACTTGTTCAGCTTTTGCCAACCACAAATCCAGGTCCGAAGTAAAAATAGACTTGTTTGATTTCTTTCCTCTGCGGTTTCCATTCCACGTACGTATGGCTGCAAATTTGCTCTAACTGTAAATCCGATCACATCCAGATTGTTGCGTGAACTTGGAGTTGCCACCCATGTACCCGGGGTTGTCTCCTGGGAGAAGAGTGCGCAGGAGACTGTCGTTGTGCGTCACCAACAGTTGTTTTTCACCTGTGTCTTATCAGTGGGTGGTTCCTGTCGGAGGGCCGTGCGTTAGGGGCCAGATTGAAATCTCATGTGGCCAAACAGGACAAGGTCAAGTCCAAGTTTACCCGAGGCTGCATTTTCGATTAATTTTAACGGGGAAGGGTCTTCTTCTTCTCCTTTTTGTCCTTTTTTTTCATCCTTTTCTTTAGGGGAAGGGTAAATATATGTAATATGTAAAGGTAAGGTAGTCCTATAACCTTTTTTGAGACCGTAGGGGCGGCGGGCTGTTATCCACTGTGTTTGTATTGGAAGGCGGATGCCATCCCTCTCCTTCCACCGCCTTTTACCTCCCCAACCAAAGTCAGGTACCTATTTTCACACCTGGGTGGAAAGTCATGGTAAGTGCCTTTCCAAAGGACACAGCGCCTGGACAGGAATCAATTGTAGAAACTTCACTTGATATTTCATAACCGATTCTAGATCTAGATTTGTTTTGGAGAATAAAAAACATAGGAGTGTTTTGGTCAGTGGTGGTACGTACTACATTTGAGCGCCGACATTTCTAATCCGACGTTTGTCGCTGTCCGGACGCGACCGTATCGAATGGTCAGTTGGATGGGTTGTCCAGCGATTATGACCAGAAACCGTACTCAGCATTGTTGCCGACCAAATTGTATATTTCCTCTTCTTCTAATAAATGATACTCCTATATTTTCCATGTCAGTCTTTCTTCACTCGACTATATTCTACCAATCACTGTAGACCAATGGAGATCAGATTCAGTGGGGTCGTGTGGCTGAATCATAACCGCAAGGTGTTTGGCCCAGTGGTCCCGAGTTCGAATCCCCTGGCACCACCGATGTTGTGTCCTTGGGAAAGGCACTTTATATGACTTTCCTCACTCCTTACCTTTACCTTTACTTTCACCTAGTCCCATCCTCGTGCCTGGGGGTCGGGTGCTATGGTGTAAAAATGGGTACCTGCCTTAGATCAGGGAGGTAAAAGGCAAGGGAAGGATAACAACCCGCAGCCCGTACGGCCTCAAAAAGGCTATAAGACTACCTTTACCTTATCAAGCCCAACGTTCTCTGTATGCGGCACTGTTGATATCAGTTCAAAAACTTGTGCATCGCCACATTATCCGTGTCTGTACAAAAGCAAAAAGACAAACAAAGGAAGATCTGAACACCTACGCACCATAAATAGGAAAACATTTGTTAAGAGATTGCATCAATTACATTGTGTCAACACCGTCCCACGCACACCAACCCAAAATAAATTCAGTTCAACGGGTCCAACCTTATCCGAATAAAAATTTCAGGAATATTGTTGCCAATAAACAATGTAAGGAAAACTGTAGTATGTTTTCCTAAGAACGGCACCGAAGCACAGGATCGTTTAACATTTTTGTCCAGCTGTCTGGCTGCACCAAGCGACGCTTGGGACGCCGAAAGTAGGCCATATTCAGTACACCCTTGGCTTGGAATGGTGTCACAGACGCAAAGGCGTCATCGGTCATCATAAAGATAAGAAAGGTCATGAACCCCATGACCTATATTATCTAATCATACTTCCCTCCCCAAAAGAGATGGGAAACATGCTGCTTTGGTCGCTTTCCTGTCTCTGCTACGATGTATAGTTACTGTAAAAATGTAAAAGTTAGCGATGATTTTATGTTCGCGGTTTTCGCAATGGCCTCTTCATCGTGAACTTAAAACCACCGCGAACATTTTTTGTTCTTTCTCCTGCCCGCCTTATCACTTGCTTCAACCGCAAAACCACCGCGAACACTCCATTTTCTTCCTTCCTAAATGAAATCCCCAAGAACGTTTTCACTTTTACAGTATATTGTGCTACGTTTCGAATTTTTCATTTTTTGGGTGTTTGCTAGTTTGAAACATATTTTGGGTTCATACCCTGTTCATTACTGTGACTATAGTACAGAACACTCTTCGAAAACGCAACTAGTAAGACAAATGGAGGGAAACATTCTGCATCTGTTAGCAAATGTTTGTATGTAGATTGTACTTTGGCATTTGACATTTGCTTACTACTCATGTCAACACACATAAATAGCACGCGTGGTATGTTGTGTTCCGGACAAAACATGTTTCAATAGCAAACACAATGTACACCTACACTATGTACACTCAGTAGGTGGGTGTTAATAAAGCGGTTAATCTCGGGACTGTTGGATCAAGGAGGTAACCTCTTTGATTTGATTAGTTTACAGCCTAAGCGGGTATCTCACCGGACTCCGTCGAACTGCGCTAGCAAATTGCGCATATTTCGCGAATTTTCGCCAATTTTCCCTTGTGATCACACTGATGTGCGACGCACGGGTAAAATATGGGACCTCTACAAGCAAAATGGCCGTGCCCGGATTGTCACATTCTCAGCTTTGGCTCCAAATCAGAATTAGATCAAAGATAACTTAATCGCATTGTTGCCACTGACTTAAGAACTAAATTGAATGTGCAATGGTAAACATGCATTCAAAAAGATTTGCAGTGATTGCGCCCATTTGCGTCATTTTGCCAATGCCATTTTTTTTTCAAATTTCAAACAATCCGCAATTTTAGGCAACAAATTGCCGATTGGAGCCGGATTGCGCAACTTTGAATGTCTTTCAAAGTGAGGAAAGGTTCTGCAATTTCCTACGCTAAGATTTTGGACGACTTACCGAATCTAAACATCATGTTTAACACTACAGTGTGCATTCTGGGAATCAGACAAACACAGACAGACAGACAGACACACACACACACACGTACACACCCCTTGCTTCTTACAGATTTCTGAAAATATCCAAGTATCGATGTATAACTTTTCCACTTAAACAACAACAGAAAAAACAATTCAAATTCTTTTTGCTGTTTTTTTTTTCATTCGCCTACCTGCTAACGTTACATGTATGTAGGTGACAGATGATATTTATGTAATAGTCTGTAGAACGCCCACAGTACCCGCTGCCACACACACACGTTCTTGGCTGACCTAAATCACTGCTATTGACTCAGTGTGGTTACGTACATTGATTGGGCTATGTGTGTACAATACAACCACGTCTTTGGTTTATTTTTAGGTTTAAAAAAACACGTGTAAAACCATGCTGGGAGGTGGACCCAGGATTCCGGGCAAGAGAAAAAAAGACCGACTAGGTTCGAACCCCCTGACATGCCTCCGATGTTGTGCCCATGGGAATGGAACTTTACACGCCTTTCCTCACTCCACCCAGGTGTAACAAGATTGGCAACATAAAAAGATGTTGCCATGGCGACGGTGGTCTCTGTTATCGTTTTCGTTTTTTAACCCACATGCAAATAAGGACCTCGCATAAATCATATCAGTAGCTCACCTTCTCTACCAAAATAACACAAGTTGTCCAATGTATGAAAATCTTGTTTTCACAAAAAAGATATCGTACCAAATGAGGCCCTCTATGCAAGATTTGTGTCCAATAGTGGCCATTTACTTAACTTCCAAATGGTGCAAAAATGAAATCCCCATCATTTACCACAGTGACTATGGATTTATAGTATTTTGTCATTAATTATGCAAATTAAGTATCAGTATGCATAATTGATATCTATCGATATTCATCTTTTTCTCAGTTACATATGTCATGTGTTTGAGAGTCCTATAATAGAATGCAGCTGATTTATTAACTGTCCTCATTAATCATGCAAATCAGATATTGATTTGCATAATTGGCATATGATTATGTAAATCACCACTTAAGCTATCTGCACACCAAAAATTATGATGATCCATCATCCCCTTCTTACATTATTCTCTTTCAAAGTTTGAGTCAAAATCAGCTCCTGCAATTCCAATAAAAGCCGCTAGGGGGTCCAAATCTACAGAACATATTTTTCTAACAAAGAGCTATCCACCACTCAAAAATCATGACTATATCATGTTCAGAAGACGAGATTTGAAAAGTGAAAGTTCCCCTGCAGTACCATAGAAAGTTGCTAGGGGGCCCAAAATCCAATCATTACAAGGTCTCCCACAGACCTATCCACCTACAAAATATGAAGACAATACATCCAGGCATTCTTGAGTTATCGTCCCATGGACTTTCACATTCCTGTACAATTCCTAGAATTCTTGCAATCTGCACACAATATAGTAAAAATTTGGCTCGCCCCTGAGGCGTCGCCAAAAATGGGTACTTCGGTTCGGGATTTAACAGGCGGTGGAAGGAGAGGGTTTGGCGCTGCTTTCTTGTGCAGTGCCCTAGACACAGTGGATAACAACTCACTACCCCTACGGTCCCTAAAAAGGCTATAGGACTACTGTTGTACTGTACAAAGAAATCAATGAATATCGTATTATATGTCTGGCCTCGGCAATCGTGTAAAAGTCAGTAAGTTTAACGGAACGTTCAAACATTACCCCCGTAGGATGAATATTGATTGTAGTGGTCGTTTCTCAGTTGTTGGATTTCCTCGAATTAAACCAAGCGTGAAAACAAGTGGAAGGTGATTATCAAGTCTTTTTTGTTCCCTTTCTAGGTATTGTGCGTGGGAGTAGCAGAGAAATCGAGGTATTGTCACTACGTTGATGGTTGCTAAGTGTTGGCAGTCGTCAATAATAAAATGCTCTTAGCAAACGTTTGCACATCCGGTAGGGGTCAATGACATCGCAAGATGTGCCCCCCTTTCTGTCCCACGGACGTTTAAGCCTGCATAAGTTGTTAAACAAGTTCTGAAGGTTTTTCTCTGTTTTACAAGGGCCACACCGTGTTAAAGAACGTCATTGTATATATTTTGTTGTTCAAGGTTTGAGAGATGAATGTGTAAAGCTGAGGTAGAGAGGGCGCTGTGGGCGGGCCCGTTAGGTTGTCGCCAGAAGCACGATGTAATCAGGCTAAGAGAGGTCATTCCCCGATCGGTGAGGTCACTGACACCCTGGAACTAGCACTCGTGGCAACCTGCTCGCTGATTGGACGATGACCTGTTTTGTTTCAGTGAGGCGGGACCTTTGTCGATTATAAAAGGCGGGAGAGGTGGACTATCAGTTTCATTCACCTGACGATCGTCTACAGTCTGTCTGCAAGCTACAACTGTCTTCAAAATGATTCAGCCGAAGACCGTGACGGCGGGGATCACCGAGCGGGTATTCCTGACTCCCGAGCCGACCTCGCTCGTCCTGATCCTGGCCACCCTCGTCCTGATGCTACGGTACCTGACCGGCCGCCCCCTCGGCAAGATGCCGCCCGTCCTGCCCAACGCCTGGCCGGTCCTCGGCCACCTGCCCTCCTTAGGTCTTAGGGCTGACCTCGCCTTCCAGAAACTGGGAAAGAAGTATGGGGACATCTTCCAAGCCCAGCTCGGCACGAGGAACGTCGTGGTTCTGAACAGCTACCAGGCCCTGAAGGACGGCTACATTGACGGTGGCGACGCCTACAACGACCGGCCCGACTTCTACTCCTATCAGCTGTTCTCCGACGGCGGGAAAGGTGGGTAGTACTCCTCTATTTAAAGTTGACACACAGTTTCTATTTCACTGTATAGCCAGGTAGTTTCTCTCCCACAGTTGCGCGGCGCTGAGAGTATGTTTGAGTGGGTTTAGACGCTGTCTGAGGGGTTGACAAATTGCCCAGGTGCGCGTCTCCGCTTCTAGGCGGTTCCTTCGGCCTTAATCGGGCCCACCCAAATCCGACGAGGCGTTGGTCTGAAGTTTGACTTCAACATGTCTATACCTGAAAAGTCTCGCTGTTTTCCGGTGTTTCTAGAACCAGAGCTTCAGCAATTTGTACTTTGCGTGAGGGCGAATTTTTATTCGGAACCAGGCTTGAGTGTCTCGAATGTTAGCTTTTAAAAAGCTAGGCAGGACATTTTTCTATCTACTTTGTGTTGTTTTGTTCGCTGGCCCATGGCTGAGCTAATGCATGATAAATTCACGTTCAGGGACACCAAGTCAAGGACAGCTTAGGCTATTTTTGTCAGGAGTACCTGGGATCGTTATCATCGGCACGGCCTTTGATGTGTACACCTGGCTGGAAATAGCGTTACCTCGCTATAAATAGTCCTTTATAGTGTTCCGCAGCTTTAGTTGCACGGACCGGCACGCTTGTCTAAGATGTTTGGCAGTCGGCCATGCGAGTGTATTTACACGGGCGTTCCACCTGGGTGCCCCGACCAGACCAATATTCGGATTGCGGACAGGTCTGTCTGCAAGCTCGCCTGGCGAGTAAATCAGTGTGGGACCAAAATTGGCGGCGGCCCAGCTTTGCGATAAGACCTATAACCATTAACATCTAGCAATCGCGCCTGAGACGACAGTCTAGTCAATACACGTTGTGCGGGGGGAATTCGGAGAAGTTGTAGTGGTGCCTTTCAAAATGACGGTGCCGCGCGTGTCCGTCTCGTAAAGGGTCGTCGCCATATCGCTAACCGGTCTATACCATATCCAAGCGTTTCATAACTGTTTGGGACTGGGCAATGAGCAAAAACGTATAACAAAAACAAATGTACGACAGTATCGTGATAGATAATAAGAAAAGTTATCGATAGATAAAAATTGCACCACCTCGGGTTCGAACCCGAGTCATAAAGCCTAAACCGTAATCTGCGCCACGAAACATCACGGGGTGAACAGAGTTAAAGTGACGGAGCGTGATGATACATGTTAAAAGGCGACGACCTTTTCAAAAGGCGACGGCCGTATACGAGACGGAAATTAGCCACGGCGCCTTTGCATAAATGCAGATGTGCGCTAAAAGTCCCATTGCCAATCAGTGCATGGTCTCGTGGCATTTCTCCGGCCACCCGACGGTCATATGAACGGTGTTCACCGCTTCCCGTGCTGCTAACACTGACCGGCAGGACTAGTCCTGTTAACGTATCGTTCGAGACGAGCAGCAGTAAACAAATACTGGACTGAAAATAGCCTTATCTCAACCAAACGGGACAAAGGTAAAACACCCCCATCGCCCTTAAAGGTTAGGCGACCACAACATGCAAACAATTGAAAACATAACAATTGTCCATCAATCATTTTTCATCATTGTTGGCTCAGCTACTATATTTGTCAAATACCGCCGTCTTATGTAAATGTCAAATGTCAGAGACTTGTCCTCTTGGTTCACTGACCTCACTAGGCGTCGCCTCAAGCCTCACAAGTACCGCCCTCTGTAAATAACACTGATTAGGGTTTGCTGAGACAAAAGCTAGCAACTTATTCAAACTCCTTGCTTGTAGGGTTTAAGACTATCTTGTAGTAACACTGACCCAGCCTATTATTACAATTTCCTTGGATTTCTGTGTTAACTTCAAGGAGTATTGTCTTCCGTTGTATTTTTCTTAATTGAGGTGACATTTCCAAATAACTTGAACAAAGACCACCTTGTCAGGGCCACTGTCACATACTTATGTGTACATATGGGGAGGGGGGCGAAGTTCGCCGTTTTGAATATCGTTGCATGTTACCTTAGCTAGGTCATCGACCCCAAGCGACACGGTGCGAATCTTAAAACCATCATACGTGCCTCCTGTTGGTAATGAGTAGTCTCTGTTTATACAACAACCCTCTACACTCCGCCGAGCCTAAAGAATGCGAAGAGTAAGCATAGGAACAGAGGACTCGCCAGTTGGAAGCTTGTGTCTCCGGTTGTTACCTGCTCTGTGAATGTTGATCATCAGTGCGAAAGGTGTGACCGAAACCCTCTCCTTCCGTCGCCTTTTAGTAGTCACCAACTTAAGTCAGGTAACCATTTTTCAACGTGGGTGGAGTGAGGAATTAAGAAACCAAGGACACAACGTCTAGCCAGGAATGCCAAAAATAAAGCAATCAAATGGTAGTGTCTGCTAGACTAGCTACTCGGCTATTTGACACCACCGAAGATTTCTAACCTTTCATTATCCACTCTCATTCTAGGAACAGCCTTTGCGGACGACTCGCCGGCCTTCAGAAAGAAGCGACAGTTTATCATGAAGGTGTTCCATCACTTCGGAGGCGGAAAAGCGCACGAGCAACTAGACATGAATATTGGCGAGGAGGCACGGAAGCTCGTCACACTTAGCAAGAGCTTCCAAGGGAAACCTTTCGAGTAAGTAGAAGTGTTTATATCTTATAGGGGAGCTTAGACGTAGATGCCGTGTTGGAGTGGATGAGCTCTTTTAACTGTAAATATTAAAATAAGCATTTAGGAGATTTGTAATTTGGCCTAGTTTCTTTCAGAAGTTTTAAAAATTATAATATATTACAAGTGTGTGATAAAAAAAACGGTTCTTCCCTATCAAGCGTTTCCTTTTTATTTCAAATACCCCTGTGCTTTTATAACAATTTCTAAAGAGAATTCATATTTTGCTGCAGCATACAGCCCTACGTCACAGTGACCACCCTCAACATCATCTGCTCGATGGTCTTCGGAAAACTGCACGACTACGATGACGAGGACTTCGGCCGAGTGATGAAGAACCTGGACAACGTCACGAAGAACATGATCAACGTGGGCGTGTTGAACGTCTTCCCGTTCCTGCGGCACATCCCCGCCATAGACACCAGCGGCAGGGAGATCCTGGACAACAAGCGGAAGATCATGTCCTTCGTCAACCAAAGGATCGAGGAGCATCGCGCCACCTTCGACCCCGACAGCACACGGGACCTGGTGGATGCCTACCTGAAGGAAACACAGAACAGCGCGGGCAGGAGTGAGCTGACAGACGACGAGTTGGCGCACATAGCTGTAGAACTGATGGTGGCCGGCAATGACGCGTCGTCGTACGCTCTCCAGTGGGGCATCTTGATCATGGCCCTCCACCCCGAAATACAAGAGAAGGTAAGGATGCAAATTAACGTTAGCTTATGTTATTAACTCATGGTTTGATTCATTCATTCATTCATTCATTCATTCATCCATTCATCCATTCATTATTTCTTTCTTTTTCTTTCTTCCTTTTTTTAGTTTTTTCTCTCTTTTTTCTTTCTTTCTTTCTTTCTTTCTTTCTTTCTTTCTTGCTTTTTGGTTTTTTTTTCTTTCATTCTTTCTTCACTTCCTTTTGTCAATTTTTCTTTCTTTCGTTTCCCTTTCCTTTCACTTTGTTTCCTTCTTTATCATCCTTTCTCCCTTCCTTGCATTCACTTAGACGCCTTTTAACGTGTATTTTAAAGTGATTGCTGCTTTTTCATAATAGTAATAAAGATACTCAACCCATGTTTTTGTTTTCTTTGTTGTTCATGACAGGTCCAGCGCGAAATAGATGTCATCGACCCGAGCACTCCAGTTAGCATATCCCTCCGCCAGCACCTGCCTTACACCCACGCGACCACTTTAGAGATCCTTCGATTCAGACCAGTGACTCCAATAAACGGCCGGAAAACAAAGCGTCCCGTGAAACTAAGTGAGTTCAACAACTGTTGTGAAATCTTTATTTTGACTTATCACACCCAGTGTCCACTGTGAGAACGCGTTTCGCGTTTCGACCACGGCAATCACATAGACTGACTTAGAATCATTGTTAGAGTCGATTACAAAAGTGTGGTGCTGACATTCAAGTAAGCCTTGTGTTGTAAGAAAAGATGGGTAAACTATCAAACCAAAAGCCAACTCTTTTGAACTGTTCAAATGTGTCCTACTATGATTTCTCATTATTTTCCTCTCGCACCTGTCTCGGCAGGGAACTATGAGTTACCAGCCGACACCATCGTCTTGTCGAACGTTTATAGCATCCTGCACGACCCGGAGTCCTGGTCCGAGCCCGAGACCTTCAACCCCGACCGATTCCTGGACAGCGATGGTCACGTGTTCGTCCCGCCGCAGTTCAAACCGTTTGGTGCAGGTCAGTTTTCAATTCCCCGCCAACAAATTTTTCCTAGGAATAGACTTGCCCATGCCATGGTCTCATTTAAAGTTGGCTCTACTCAACTGGGCTGAGGTTTCCACTTTTGAGGACGCGTGGCCTCTAACCACCAGCCAATCGGAGAATGGCCTGAATGTTTTCTTTAGGTAAAGCAGATTCTCTGGTTGGCTGACAACTGGTTAGAGCCATGCATAAAGGCCACGTCTATAAAAGTGGAAACCTCAGCCCGATTTAGCAGAGCTTCGCCAAGGTAAATTTCATTGGCGGAGGGCGAGGCTCTGTGTAGGAGAATGCAGCAACCATTCCATGATCTTGTTGTGATATGATGACGCTACAGATAATAAACATGCAATGAACATATGATATAGTGAAAGGTTGTAAACAATTGTAGGCAGGTCATAGAAGATATCACCTGTTAAATGCAACAGTAATTAAAGATCAACCTTTGATACTTTGTTGTTTATTACAACGATCTGATTAAGTTTATTTCTTCTGTGTGCCCAGGTCGGCGGACATGTACCGGTCAGCAGGTGGCCAAACAAATGCTGTTCACCATATTCACCACCCTCATGCAACACTTCACCTTCAAACTGCCAGAGGGCGCACCTGAGCCGGACACTGAAGGCACAGTGGGCATCATGCTCGGACCAAAGCCCTTCAAAATTTGCGCTATACCGCGGCACTGAATGATCTAACCGTGAGCAAGTAGAGTCTGCTTCAGTTTTGAAAACAAAGTTGCCTGTATAGCATACTTTCATGTAACCATTAGTCAAGAGACATGTTGCAATGCAATACTTCTACATATATTTATAAGAAAATTGTTACCATTTCTCAATGAACAATTCATCAATATGTATGTATGTATACTTTCTAGACTCAATATTGTAACCAATTGTCGAAAGATTTGATTTGATTTATCTGTTTGACTGTATAAAGACAACTTGAACTTGCCGGAGGTCATTACAACTATATGCTGCAATGTACATATTGTAGATACTAACGACGATTTTTTAAAGGTCGATATATTGAAGATTAAGAGTATAGTTGTCATCAAAATGTTTTGGAGATTTACATTTACCTATTTCCACTATGATGTAAGTAAGGCGTTGTGTAAAGAGAATAGCTCACTGGACTACGAAAATCGCGAAAGGAATTCGCAAAGGGGCGCAAATCAACGCCAAACACTTCACCGCCTGAAATTGCGAAGTTTTGGGAAGTCACTTTTTGATGAAACTCAACCATTTTACATTGGTTTTTGATTCAGTGGCAACACTGCGATTTCCAAATGAAATTATCTTGTATCTGATTTGGAGCCAAAACAGCGCGCCATTTTATTTGTAGAGGTCACTCACTAGTATTCACCTGGACGTCGTACGTCAGTGTGACCAAAAAAGAAAACTTGGCGCAATTTCCCAACGCAATGTAACGCAGTCCTGTAAGCTACCCGCCTCTGAATTAGCAGGTAGTGCTGAAAATGTTGCGGGAAAGTGTGCCCGCTGTGTTCATTGTGACCTAACTACATCCAGATATCATGTGTTCCAAATTCACGAAAGGATAAACAAATGCGATTATGAAATCTTAGCTATAGGTACCAACCCTGTCCGACTTACATGACGACGTATATTACTATAGTAGTCTTGACATATATATAGATTTAATGTTGAATAACTATCTTATTCTACTGTCCCATTCCATTATGTTGTAAATATATTGAACTGTCAAAGTCAATTTGTTGTCGCATTCTCTTGTTTTTTAAGGTCTCGTTCTCGAATGTACATAAAGAATGATAATGATAAGGATGATGGAGCCTACCTACCCCTAGTTTGCAACCAGCCGTAGAAACAGAAACAGAAACAAGAAACGCGTAAGATATTAAAAAAATAGAGTTCCACGACCCCAAACCTTCGCCGACACTTGGTATATCATAAACGTTTCTTATTTGCATGACTTATGTCACTTGAACATCACTCAAGCTATCACATGCCAAATATCATGACGATCCGTCATCCTCTTCTTGAGTTATTCCGAAGTTTGAAACGAAATCGTTTCAGTTCAGTTCCAAAAAGCCGCTGGGGGGCCCACACAACTTACTCTCTCTCCCGAGAGCTAACTACCACTCAAAAATCATGACAATAGCATGTACAGAGCGCCAGATATCAAACCCGGAAGTTCCGTTGCAGTATCATAGCAAGCCACTAGGGGGCCCAAAATCTAATCATTTTGAGGTCTTAAGAAGACCTACCTACATATCAAGTATGAAGACAATCCTGTCAGGAATTCTCGAGTTATACTGTTTACAAACGGACGGACGGACACGCACACACACGAAGGCTATGCAAAACATGACCTTTACAGCGAAGGTAATAAACGGATTCGCTGCCGAACCATAGAAAGCCGCTAGTAGGCCCTTTGTCAAACCTGACCTTTGGATTTGCAACCCCCACCAATCTACACAATATCATAATGATCCACCTACAGCTTCTCGAGTTATGCTGTCCAAGTCACACACACACTCTCACACACCACACCGAATACCTAACCGTCTTGGCGAAGGTACATTTATAAGAGTGTCTGAGTGGGTTCAAAGAGAACAAATGACAGAACAAGGGTGAGATCTTAATGCGTGGCAAGGCCCCATTTCACCGGACAGCGATCGCGCTGCGACCTCGCTGTGACCTAAATGGAATTTGCCTTCATAATCGGAATGTCATGCAGAATGTAAAAGTATGACTGAAAAGACAGCAAAACAAGCAAAGCGTACAAAGATTCGTTTATCTTCGCCAACAAGGTTATGTTTCCAGTTCTGCCAGGATGAATCGGCTGTGGTGTGGGTCTGCATGTGTTGGTTCGTCCGTCAGTCTGACGAGGACCGCTTTGTAGCTTTGACCGGTCTGTATGTAGCTCAAGTGCATAACTCAAGAAGCTGTCGAGAGATCTTAATTATATTTTGTAGGCGAGTAGTGGTTGTGGAAGACAGATTAAGTTCGAAAATGGTATTTTTGGCATTTCCTGTCGGTACTGCGCCGGGCTGTGTATGTATGTGTGTGTGTTAGTATGCGGACAATACAACTCGAGAAGCTGTAGATGGTTCTGCATAATATTGAGTGGATGAGTAAGGTTTGCAGAAAGGAAGGTCAAGTTCAATAATGGGCCTCCTGGCGGGTACAGCAGCGGAGCTTAAAAGTTTGAGGTCAAATTTTGTGCAAGTGAATGTGAAATTTTCTGCATGCTTTTTGTGTGGTTAATAGCTCATGACACAAGAAGTAAGCTGTGTACATTTGGGCCCACTAGCAGCTAATTTGGAACTACAGCGGGCGTTGCTGTTTCGACCTTTGGACATCAGAAGGGGTCGACAAATCGTCGTGATTTTTGTACGTAGATAGCTCAGGTGATGCTTTACATAATCAAATACTAATTATGTAAGTTTGCATAATTGATGATTAAATGTTTGAGAAAGAAAAATAGAAAAAAGTGTAAGAAATAAGAAAGAAAGAAAAAGAACAAGAAGAAACACGAAAGAAAGAAAGAGAAAAAGCACAGGAAAAAAAACAAAGAGAGAACAAGGGTGGTGTTTAAAAAACACTCCGGCGACGTGAAGTATGGAAGAAAAGTGCGGATTTTGTCGGTTGAGGAGGTTTCTTGTTAAGGGGCTATGTTCTTATTTGGGCAGGTCATTAAGGGAGTGTTGGTACTGTGAGCTGCCCAGCAGTCTTTGGGTTGGAATAACCACCCATTACGTCATAACTTTATAAAAGAATTACATATCTGCCTGTAAGGAACAATATCATTTGACCGGAAAAGCTGATTTTATAGCGTTGGTACGTATGTTTCAACATTTTCAGAGGATATAATTGCTTGTACATGCTGCCAACCATTTCTTCATGTGTTGCACAGAGATGACGGAGGTAATAATGAGGAGACATGATTGGTGTTAAAAGTTTGTTGTTTATTGTTTTGATCGGTAAGTATATGTACATTGGATATTTGTGTTACTTGTTGGATTGGTAAATATTGCCATTTAATATGTTGTATAAGTTATGAAGGTATAGTTGTAAAGGTAAGTATGATGTAATGTAGACGTACTTTATATATGATCTATTTCATGTCGGATATTTTGAGT
This sequence comes from Branchiostoma lanceolatum, assembly GCF_035083965.1. Taxonomy (NCBI): domain Eukaryota; kingdom Metazoa; phylum Chordata; class Leptocardii; order Amphioxiformes; family Branchiostomatidae; genus Branchiostoma; species Branchiostoma lanceolatum. Next base: position 30,723,701 of record NC_089724.1, read on the forward strand.
ACTTCTCATGGTATGATGTAGACAAGTCAATGGGTCCGCTAATGGTTAGACATGTCTATATGATCTATATCGTGAAGTAGTATAAGTTATTTCAATGACCAGCTAGGTACATATAAGGCGTTTCAATTACATAATTGTTATATGTTGTGATTAATAATAATAATGCTAATGAATAACGTAGTATTCTCTAAAATATGTTTAATGGTGTGTAATTTGGCATTATATCATTAAATTATTTGTAAGAATTGTTGATTAAATAATTCTCGTATATGTAAGTAGGTAATATATATATATATTGACATAGTTGATAATTTGTACTTGTATAGTAAAGTAATAAAATGTTAAGGATATATGATTACTTATACTAGTGGTTCTTATAGTGTGATTACGTACACTACTGTATATATAGCGTATGATAATGTAAGTGCTGATGATCTATTAATCTCTGAAAATATACATAGTTATGATATATAACTTGGTATTATACTCTTGACTAACTAGTAATATGGTATGAATATATATGTCTTGTTAATAGTAAGACATTATCAATGTATAAAATGGAAATATATGTAGTTGACATGTAATTAATATGTAATGTTATATTATGTTATATGTGAAGAATACGATCAAAAAACGAGCGCCGTGAGAGCGCCGAGAGAGCGCGCAGCGAGGGCGGTGAGCGCCGCGAGAGCACCGTGAGAGCGCCGTGAGGGCGCCCAATTGCAAGGTGGGATCAAAGAGCCACAGCGAGCGCTCAAGGATCGCAGAGAGCGCTCTACAAGGATTCAATGGTCTTAACTTTAGTTCAAACAAATTTCATTCTTGGAGTGGCATATATTGAATTTCTGGGAATTTTGCGGTCAAATCATAGTTTTGCTCATGGGTAATACAATTGACGAATAACTGCTTCCATTCAAATTAAATTCCTTCCAATTTTTATTGTCAGTGGTTCAAAAAGTATTTCAAAATTCTGTGATTTACGTTTCTATTATAACGTAGAATGATAAACTATATTTATTGCAAACAGGTAACATGACAGACAACACAGAAAAAATCAAGTTGAACATATATATAACTTATAAAGACACACACTGAGCGACCGTGCAGCGACCAAAATTGAATCTGTTTTCCCCTTGATTTTATTATTCAAATATGATGCAAGAGGTACAGGTATGACTGAGAAGACAACAAAGCACACAAAACGTAGACAAAATTTGTTCTTTATCACTGGAATTCGTTGAGTGATCTGTGAAATCTTTGGTCGCTCATAAAAAGTTGCTGACATTTGACATTTTGGTCGCGCTGAGAGCGCGCAAGGGTCGCCGTAGAGATTCCACTTGAGCACGTTTTCCAGGAGTTCGGCGCTCTCACGGCGCTCTGGCCAATTTTATTTTAGGTCGCCGTGAGAGCGCGGCGAGAGCGCCGTCCAAGTGGAATGGGGGTATCATGAACAATCACTGCCGAACGTAAACTCGCGAGAGTTAATGACACGTGACGTCAGCAATTGGTCAAACGTGCCAGGTAGTTGTTAACGCTCACTGTCTCTGTTGAGTGATAGCTGGAGTGCCCTGATGTATATGGCCTCCTTTATATCTCTCATAAAGTACTCCTGCTCAGTGTCTGGTATTCTGACTTTGTCCAGTGAAACGGTACCGGTATGGCCCGGAGATGTGTTGAGAGACTTCAGACGAATGCGAGCTGAGGCGTTTGTGTTCAAGGAATCTAGTTCTCAATGAGCGTTCTGTCCCACCGATCTAGAATTTTTCGCAGGTCCCTTGTCTAGTGGTTCCCTGACACGGTATGCGCAAGGAGGTTGGTATGTACGCCACACTTTTCTTCTCTGGTTTTGTCGTTCGGCGCCACGAGAAGCTGTCACTGCACGAAATTTCAACGGATCCTGGCGGATCCGACAGGGATTCCTCCGGAAATATTCCTAAGCCCGTGTGGATACTGACGGATACTGACGGATCCAACGTAACTAAGGGATTCGAGGTCATTTCGTGCAGTGTGTCGCAATGTGTTCCCATGTGAAGCGGGGACGGACTCGTATGCCGAAGTTACGGGACCCGCCGTAATGTAACAATGGCAAACTTCATTTACTTCCGTGTATACGGGTAATGTTTAGGTCCCATTTCAAATCCGGAGCCCGGCCGGGCTGCTTGCGAAAACGAAAGATAAAGAATGCACATCAAGAAAATACACAATATATGGTTAGAAATAATCTTTTTACGTTTTGTGTCTTTTGTATCATATTTTGTCGTTCCCACAAGCTGTCCGGCCGGGCCTCGGATTGGGAATGGGACCGAAGCATAAGGCATTGTATGTGCATTTGATGATGTTCATGAACTTGAGTACTATTCACTGATACCCAGTTAACTAATTATACATTGTATTAGTCCATTGATTTTCAGAGTCACGGTACTGTAAGTCGTTCCAACAATATCCTCTTCTCCAGAGTCCGGCCCGTAGCACATTCCTCAATACTCTCCAACCATGCAAAGGTTATTGGGGAAAATTGTGACCTTTTTGTCCGTCCTCCCCAAGAACTTGCTGTAAAGTCGTACAACTTAATTTTCAACGTGTATTCTATTTATCTTATTACAATTAGTATCCAACTCCAGAAAACATGTTCCGATGAATTGGGAATGGGATGGTTTTACTGATAATCAATATGCACAGTGTAAATAGTATACAAGGACTTTAGAAAATATAAGAAATGAAAGCAGACGTGCAGAAATAAGTGGGTCGTGGTTGACACAAGCCGCACTCTCTCCGCAATGCACCTGCAGTTGCGTGCCTTAAAGTATTGTAGTGCAAACTTTCTCACGATTGACCTATTCCCGCGGGGGAAAGTAAGGGGTCTTTCTCTCAACTACGACACAAGTCTAAGGCTCTGATTGGATAATTTCCACTTGGTGTCGGCAAGTAAAGGCGATGATAAGCTGTTTGATAGGATACTGACAATATTTGGAGCGAGAACATGATGATACAGAAATAACTGGTTAGTTATGAGCATTTTTGTCATTTCCGTTATGCCCATCCCTGCCTGGTTTGTGAAATAGGTAAAAGAAAGGTTCCATTTCCTGGTACCGAGCGTTGTGATTTTAGACTGTTTCTGCTGCTGCGGCTCGGTTTCTGAACACATGTGACCAATCTAACCTCTACAAGTTTCCACAGGTCGCTGGAAAATAGTAGAAAAAATTGGCCAAATTGACAGGTACCGGTAACATGCAATACTCGGAGTTAGCCAGATAGTACAGTTTGCGACCTAGCCTTGTAGAGACGGTCTAGTACAAGGCTAGGTCGACTCATCGATACAAACGTAAGATTGACGTGGATGTATCCGGCGTGGTGCTACACTTGATACAAAATGTAATGTCATTATCAATGAAGTAATATAACAAAGCATAACAATGCTTCATGTATAGCTAATAGGGACCATGAAATACTAGTAAGCTAGCCTGATTGAATCGCCATTAAAAGCCGCGGACAGCAGGAGTTTGCGTTACAAAGATTACTACTGTACATCATCTTTATCATAAAGCAGTTCATTAAAGTCTACCAAGGAGGAAAACCTCCTTGGGTCTACCAAAAACTTTTTTGTAGACCTGAATAAACTGCTTTTCTAGACAGGAGTCGTTGATGAACTTGTCCGTTATAGTTATCGTTTATCTATTGCGAATGCACATGACACAAGCAGTGTTATGATATTTATCTTGATCCCAATTTTGTGACAATGTTGAGCGTTGCCCAAAATTTGAGACTCAGACATATCACAATTTTAGGCCTCCACGACGGCCAAAAGTCTGACAGCAGTCGAACCGCAGAGCTCTATGCGCATCTGTTCTGCGCAGCCTTCTTTAAGCCCCTGTCACACTTGTGCGTATAAGCAATTCCGTGTGAGGTCCGTATTAAATTTTGACAACACGCAGTTGTACGCTCAAAATATCGAATTTCTTGAGTTATGCGCGGCGCACTTATAGCGTGTGAGTAACGAATTGAGCGTATGAGACACGTACGATTTCCATATGAAGTGCGCAATACTGTTATCCTTGCAGCGAATAGCTGCGTATCAGGTGCGTATGCTGAGCGAATTCCGGACGCACACAACGTCTGTTGACCGCATGATTGACGCACTTCCGACTTATGCTAATGGAATTATGAGCGTATTTGGTTGCATTGATATTAGTTTTTACTTAAACTGTTATGGGAAGACACCTCCACAACTGATAACAAGTAGGACCTTTTGCATATGTGTAACAGGGACACCAATTTTATTTTTGGAGCTCTCCATGACATTTAGAGCCATTTTTACCCTGTGAATTTGGTTGCGTTGATATCAGTAGTTACGGAAACTGTTATTAGAAGACGCCTCTACAAGTAACGACAGGTAGAACTTTTATGTGTATGTAACAGAGACACATTTGTGTGGGGCATTTCAATGATTATTTAAATCAAAAGTTATGTACACTTTGCTGGCTGTGTTTGTTTCCCCTATGAATACCCGACCCGACCAATGAAATAACAAATCTGAAATGTACCCCGGATGTTCGTCGAGTACGCTATATGCACGCTATACGTACCTTATCTGTGCGTTTGTCATATGTCACTGATACGTACAATGCGCTGCCTGGTCGCAGGACGAACGGCACTAATGCGTTACGTATATTCTTATAGCCTGAGTACCAACCTCCGTTGTGACCACTGGCTCAAAAGAATTCGCTTGCTAACCGTGGTTGGTACTAATATTCTTATTACCTTCGCCAAGAAGGTTATTTTTTTATGCATGTCTGTGTGTCTGTTAGTGAACACGATAAGTCGAGAACGCCTGGAGGGATTGTTGTCGTATTTGGTGTGTTGGTGTGTATGTGGGAAATCTCAAGATGATTAGATTTTGGGCGAAGTACTTTGCATATTTAACGAGAAAAGTTAAAAAAATGTGTTATATTGTATGAGTCTGCATACTAGCTGGCATGTGTTGGCTGTGTTGTTTGGAGGGGTCATGGATCAGTTCTAGGGGGAGGTGGGAGGCCTGAAACATGAGTTACTGGGATAAATTGGCCTGTCACTCATCAGCTGTAGGCAGTGTGATCCATAACAGGAGTGGTATGAGGAAGCTAGCAGAACATAGTGGTTTAGAAGTTTGTGGAAGCAGACCAAAGTTGGATATACACTGTCTTACATCAGGAAGAACAATCAGTAGTCGTGTGTCACAGCATGGGGATAGGACGGTGTTCAGGGTAGGTGAGTTAACCATGTTATATCTGGAAAGGAAGAGGTGATTAATTAGTATACGTCATGCTGTCTGGTGTACATGGAGGTTGTGTGGAAGTGTGCACTAAGAGTATGGATATGTATCGCTGAAGAAGTATTTGATGAAGGGTGTATGTAATATGGATTACAGGATGTCGTCTGATATTTAGAAGGTTTTGCAGAGGGTAGCATTTGTAAAAAGCAGAATAACTAAAGAAGGCCTTGATGGATTGTCTTCATATTTAGTAGGTGGGTAGATCTTGATGAGACCTAGAAATGATTAGATTTTGGGTACCCTAGCGGCTTGTCACGACACTGCAGCGGAACTGCACATGATATCTCGTGTTCTGGACATGCTATGGAACTGATTTTTGAGTGGTAGGTAGCTCTTTGGTAAGAGAGTAAGTGCTATAGGTTTGGGCCTCCTGGCGGCTTTTTTGGAACTGCAGGAGCAGGTTTTGCTTCAGACTTTGAAAGGGAATAACTCAAGAAGGGCATGATGAATGGCCATGATTTTTGGTAATGAGATATCTTGAGTGATGATGTACATGATTAGATACTTATTATGCAAATCAGTATCTAATTTGCATAATTAATGAGGAAAGTTTGTACATCCGCCAAATTCCAGGATAGGACTCTCAAACATGTGACACATGTAACAGGGGAAGAGAGAAATATTATTAGATATCAACTATGCAAATGAAGACCTCATTTGCATAATTAATGAGGAAATACTATAACTCAAGATGGGCTTGATGGATGGTCATGATTTTTTGTATGTAGATAGCTTACGTGGTGCTTCGTATCATTAGAGGATAATTATGAAAATCAGATTCTAATTTGCATAATTAATGAGGCAATTTTAAAACCCCACTGTGTTCCATGATATGACTATTCGAATATGTGACATTTGTAACTAAGGAAGAGAGGAACGTTGACAGATAGAAAATATGCAAATGTAGGCCTAATTTGCATAGTTAATGAGAAACTACTCTAATTCCATACTGGTAAATTATGGCAATTTCATACTTATGGCATTTGGAAGTGGTGTGAATGTGAACATCGTTGAATCAAATTATGCTTATGAGGACCACATTTGCATAATTGATGATAAATGTTAGCATAACCTTCTTTGTTAAGCTCATACTTTTGACAACTTCTGTTATTTGGGTGAATACGATCAACTGGTAACGTTATGATTTATAATTGATGAGAAACACTCCCAATACGTCAGTCATAAAGGCTAAAATCATTTGGCGAAGGTATGAGGTCGTGGAACTCTTGTTCGTTATACGTTCGATCATCATGGGTTGTATCTGCGCTTCAAGCACGCTATGTGCACGCTGCGCAGAGATCGTGCCGCAAGGGAAGCGTATAACCGCGTTTGAAGCGCAAACACAAAGCGCGCTCGTACCTTACTCGACCTATGTCGGACGTTTGCACTGCGTTCTTATAACGTCTGAGCTGCGTCATAGCGTTCGCACGAAAGTTTTAGGTAGTTTCAAAAGTATCAAGCGTACTGGGACGTACCTCGCGTGTGCCGGCGTCCCTAAAACTTTCACAAAACGATTGAGAGACGCTTTAGGTGCGTATTGTGCGCACGCCGGCGTGTGACAAAAATGTTGACACGCAACTGACACGCACATGTTATACGCACAAGTGTGACAGGGCCTTTGCGTTCGCCGGGTCACGGCCGGACCTGGGTTGGACCCTGTTGCATAGGTGTAAACAACTACCTGTGGTGCAACAAAAAGACCTCAGACCTATATAATGTTTACACTTTTTCATATCTACAGGACTTGCCTGGTACAACCATGTAGATATTTCGTGCATTGTAAAATGAAAGCGAACGCTGTGGCCTTCGAAACATTAAGGATATTTGGTCAGTTTATTTGTGCTCGTCTTATTTACAGTTCACCTGGATCCAATTAGATAGTTACATCGCGTGATAGTCCTTTTCCTCACCTTTAAATTGATGCCAAAGTCCCTTGGATAATTTTAGGGGAACCGGTTTTGCCCCCCAAAAAACAGCGACAATACCTACTTTGCGGTGGTGAAATTTCTGCCTAGTGATAGCTACAGATGCGTGCACTCCTGTGTTTTGGATACATTTAGATACATTTCGCGCGGCATAACAAAACCCATTTCTTGGTATCAGAAGCTGTATGAACGCGGCTACCACGTGCAATATGATAATTGACATAATAACAGTCAAGTACAGACAGACAGAGGTTTTAGCACATGGTACCTTATCTTTAAAAAATAGTCAAATTTGAAGTCAATCACTTGGAACTCCTGCGTTCGAACGACTGGACCCAGCCAGTACGTTCGATTTTCCTGCCGCGGGGGTCAGGCGAGGTTAGGTGCAATGTTGCAACTTTCGGCCGGTGTTGGGAACGTTGATGAAATTAACGGCTCAAGTTTTGCCGTCTAAAATTAATTTTCTGAAACACTTCAAAATAAGACTAATATCATCTTGAAGCCAGGAAAAGTTAGCCTCCGTTGCAGACTCTGAAGCGGCTTTTTGGGGGGCTAAATAATACACTTTTTGCAGCCACCCCGTAACTATCAGCCATGCTGATGGTTACAGGATGGCTGATAGTTACGGGGTGGCTGCAAAAAGTGTATTATTTAGCCCCCCAAAAAGCCGCTTCAGAGTCTGCAACGGAGGCTAAGGAAAAGTGAGATTCATGTGCAAGTTGACCAATGATGCCATTAGATATGTTTTGAGTTCTGTAAAGCATGGTGAAAGTACATCGTGTTTGTTTTCTCCTTCAGAATAAGACGCAAATTGACCTGTTGTTCGTTTTTTGGGCATGGGGGGCAAAACAGGTTCCCCTAAAATTATCCAAGGGACTTTGGTATCAATTTAAAGGTTAGGAAATGGACTATCACGCGATGTAACTATCTAGTTGGATCCGAGTAAACCGTCAAAATTACACGCACAAATATACTGACCAAAAATTATCAATGTTTCGAAAGCCACAGCGCTCGCTGACAATTTGCTGTACACGAAATATCTACATGGTTGTGTTGGGCAGATCCTGTAGATGTGAAAAAGTATAAACATTATGTAGGTCCGAGGTCTTTTTGCTGCACGACGGGCGGTCGTTTACACCCATGCAACGGGGTCGAATCGTGCCGCGGCAAACGCCGTAAGAAAGAAAATAAAGCGTTCTACGGTGACCTGCGGTTCGACCGACAGTGCTATTTTCGGACAGCCCCTGGCAGACGACCCCTGCAGAACAAGGTGTCCGACTGAGGTCAATGAAGGGTCATCCAAACAAACAATGTTGACCTAGTTTTACCGTAGGGTGCTGCGTTCAGCGTTTTGAGGAATCAATCTGATCTAAATATTCAAATTCAACCTCACGTTTTAACCAACCAGTCGTGTGATTTAATTACATAATCCCTCCCACATTTGATAGATTGTACGCTCTGTTATAAAAACCTCCCCACAATCTCAGCATTCCAGTCCTGCCTTACATTACCTTCGAAATCCCACACCGTGAGCTCATCTTTGGCATGCAGGGGCGCGCTGCCGAGCGGGCCCGCCGGGCAGCCCGACAAGACCGTGGACTGGGCCCCCGAGGCACGTCGTCGGGACGGGGGAAAACTCGCACGGGCTTGTGTGCCAGCGATCGTAGGTGGAGCCCCAGAATTCTTTCAAGGTAAGTTCTTGAAAACTTTTCGTACGTTTAACTTCTTTTTATCTTGTGTTTCTCTGGCTTGGAACTTGTAGGTTTTCTACATTTCAGAATAGAAAGCATCTATTTGTACCTGGTATTGAATTTTACGAATTGAAAACTATGACTTACCACGACCTGCCAATCTCTACTAATCGGAAGGGTTGTGAGATATACAGTCTCGGGGCTTGTGGCTGGGAGGGGGAGAATCTAGGTGTTTGTGTACGGGGAGTCGTGAGAGAGAAACAAGGATTGTGTAGAGAGTGGGTCCCGGGATGCGTTTTGCCTCTCCTCTGTCATGTCTGTTCCTCGCTGTAGGCTCCAGGCTGGTAGGCTTGGTGTCTGTCTTGTCCGGTTTTCTTTCGATATCCGTGTAATAGAGCTAGCAATGTTTCCTTGGACTGGAAACATTTTATTCCATGTTCGTAGGTGTGATGTCGATGCTCTGTTCAAATTCGTATGTACTAGTATCTGTTTCTGTTCGTTAAATTTCCCTCGATTGGTGTTTTCGTCTCGTCAAACCACGTTTTGAGCGCTAGTTGTACAACAAATTGAACCGTGCATATTGTATCTCCACCTTGGGCCGACGAAGGCCGTCATGTCAGGGTGAAACTTTCACTGAAAGGGAATGTCATAGAATAGAGACATGGTCCGACTCGTACAGTTAGTAAGTTTCTATAGAGGACTACAGCAGTCTCCTTCAATAGTTGTTTGTTGACTTTTTGGTGTTCTGGTGTAACTTTGTTTTCTTGATGTGGTCGTCCTTTTTTTTAATGTTCCGTTGCACTTACCCGTGCCTTGAAGAATGGATGGAAAATTGGAGGTGGCCTCTGTGACACACTCCCACATATTTTTCCATATGGCTGGTTCCGGCTAGACCATCCCGCCTGGGCAATTGTTGTGTACTGTGCACTCTTATCCTACCTCCGGCTAGACACATGTGGTTACAAACCATCTTTGTTCGTACATGTCGTAAGGTCGGTGTTCTAGAAATCTCCACCCATTTGATTGACGTATGCTGGCTGAACCCTGCGTACCTGTTTTCACCTCACATGACATACCAGTTGAGTAATTCATCATGAGTTACTTTTGTCTGTCGTTGGGGGCCTGATTTATGACTGAGACTAAGTGTACATGAAGCATCTTCTCTAGTATTTCTTTTCCCAATCGTGTTCCAATCGAAGGAGTTGATTTTTCTTGTGGTTGTTGAGTTTTTGTCCCGGTTATTCGACCGTTCTTTTACTGACCAATTGAAACATTTTCGGCATGTTGTCAATGTCGGGACATCCATGATTGCTACGATTCACCCACTGCCTGCTACTGGTGATTGAGTAAATGATAGATACTGTTTGTTTTGCCAACTAGTGACGGGCTACGGGTGGGCCCTAACTGGGTGACGACTATATCTGAAATTATGTTCGACGTTTGACCAACCATCTTGTACTGTTAACTCTAGAGGTTCCAGAGCTGTTTTTATCGACGACATGATGCTCAATGTTATAATACCAGGTTGTTACGTTGGGAGAACTACTGTTAAATTTCGTAGGTTATGTTTTGCTAGTTTTGTAAGTAGCAATTGTGTTGCGTTTGTGGTTGAGTTGTTCGTTTCGCCAAAACAAATCGAGCGTGTTGTCTCTGTTCTGTTCATGTACATATCAGTGCGTGTACGTTTATGTATTTCGTATTTCTATGTGGTCAAGGTGTGCGTCTGTCCGTTGAGTATCTATATATGATGGCGTATTTGTGTTCCGTATTTCTCTGTGGGTATTTTGTATTGGCGTTTTGTGCTGCTGTTCATGCTATACTAGCGACGTATAATGTCCTCGTTGTATGTGTCCTCGTTGTATGTGTTTTGTTTTTTTTTGCTTGTAAGTTTCGTCGACTCGATCATGATCCGTTGTGTAACCGAGTTTTGTAATTTGCTGCTCGGATGATAGTCAACACCGCATTGTCGATCGGTGGTGAGAGCGCCGGCCGTTAGATACTATAAGTAACTTGAGATCGACCTTGGACGACACGCCCTATAAAGCTGCCAAATACCTGCCGCTATTCCGTCTGGTAAAGTTTAACACTATATGTCGGTGCTAAAGTATTTTTTTCGCTAGTTTTCAGTGGTTGTGGAAAATTTTGGGCGAGTTCTCTGTAGCATTACGATTAGAAAGGCATGTTGTTTACGGACGGCCAGCAATGATCAGTAATATAACGGACAAAAGACCGTGTTCCCTAGGCGTCTGTTTTCTTCTATTTTCAGTAAACCGCACACGAGCAGCGAGGGCCCAGGACCAGAAAGGCATATTGTATACGGATTCTGGGGCCGCACAGCATAGAAAACTGCTTCGACCATGGTAAGTAAGTGAAACCGTTGTCGGGCATTTTAGATGTTATCGCTATCAACGGTTATCAACTTCCTAATGTCTACAGAGTTTCGGTGACAGAATTTGGTCGTTTTGAAATCATCGGTTCAGACATTTCCCTCTTGTTGTTTGATGACATGATGTTGTCTTCAATCAACAATATTTCGCAGCACATCTTTTATTTGTTTACCTGGTACCGAATGTATGGTGATTGGTGATTAACAGCAAGTTTTGTAAGGCTTTGTGTTGTAGTATTAGGTTAACGTTTAGTGGGCTATAGTCGTTTTCAATTTGTACTTGTTGTAAGTCCTCTTTTTGTAACGGTGCCCATGTAGCAGTTCTTATTTCTATCCTAGCTGTCTTGATTATTGGTTCCACCAAGAAAAGTTTCGTCACGTTTTGGAAGGCACCGAACGCATTTATTTGTCTGCAGGGGCGTTGCGTTGATGTTGTTAGGTTAGTGGGCTATAGTCGTTGTCAATTTGTACTTCCAAGTCTTCTTTTGTAACGGTGCCCATATTGCAGTTGTTTTTCTATTCTAGTTGGCTGTGTTGATAAGTTCAATCAGTAAAAAGTTCGCCAACTGCACATGTGGTCCAAATTCCAAGTATTGGATTGTATGATCAAGTAATAAATAGTGTCGATGATGACTGGCTCATGTTTCTCTGGCTCAGTTCCTGTGTACCAGTTACCGCATCTGTTATATTTTTCACCGTGTAAGAGGAAATCGAAATTATGGTTAACGTTTTATCTACACGACGTCATGTTCCGCCGGGATTTTCCGGTCGTACCTACCATATATTCGCTCCTCTTCGACAGGACTCATCTGTCGAGATTGGATATTCCAGTAACGGGCTGTTTCCCTTCTTCAGGTCAGGCCCTGAATTCTGGCCCTGGATGGCCAGTAACAGCCCAGGAGACCCTGGTCCCGGGTGTATATTTTTCTTGCATTTTCAGTAAACCTCACACGCAGTGCAGCGAGGACCCAGGACCACTGTATCCAGGGACACGCTATGTTCTACTGTCTTCTTCTATCCCCTGCCCGTCGCCTATAGGACAACGTGAACATCGATGCCTTACAGCGGTAAGCCAACATAGACAATAGGGGTGGGTACCGGTACCGTGTACGGTACAAAACCGGTTTTTCTGTGTGGACCGGTCCAAAAAAAACGGTCCGGTAAAATCAGTGGACCGGACTTTGGACCGATCAGAAAATTCACAGTACAAGACCACCAGCAGGCGGTCACATAATGAAATATAATAATGTTACTGGTCTAAGAAAATACAAAACAGCAGATTTAACGAGTCGTGGTTGCTCTTTTTCGAAGATGTTAGCTGTGAATCATATCTAGAAACACCTGAAGGATGAGTCAACACACGGAGAGGCGAGTACAGTTAATTTTAAGACAGTGCGAACCTAAAAAAATTATATCGTTCCAGACATGGCGTTATTGTCCGACACATGCATACTTGCAATCAAGTAAATCACTCGCCAAAATATGGTGTACTGCCACACTACTATAATCAGGTCCAGGTCCGGACCTGGACCTGACCCTCTGGACCTGGACCTGGACCGGACCTGAATTTTCTGTACCGGTACCCACCCCTAATAGACAATAGTGTTTCTGTCGTCTTTGTTAATCTGAGCAATATGCAGTTCTATATGTTGTGTCCCTTTAAGGTCTTTCCTTAATAACTGACAAACATATAACTTTAAACCTTTCTTTACGATTTGCGCTCTCTTGCGCTCTCTTGCATTCTGTGAAAATCATCGGCTCAAACACGTTGTATATACATGGATGTGAAACCAACAAATCCTTGAATCGTGTTCATACAGGGGAAGAGCATAGCTGCACAGACCATATTGTGACAAACAGGTTAATAGTATTGATTTATTTATGCCCTTTTTTCTCTTAGTGCCCGCAGGTGAACTTCGTCATGGCTACCTTCAGACTGCATAAGGAATCATCGTAGAAGAATTGGAGTGTGCGACGATAACATTCACCAAGGAGAAACATTGAATGCAGGACCATCGCACTGGGATAATTGCGAAAGCAAAATGAAAAAAAAAAACACACACAATGAAATAGCACATAACAAAAACAAATGAAACACAAATAGATAAAAACTCTCATACACAACATGCCCAATGTTCGAGAGACCTTGTCTCTGCGTCCTTTCTTTATCCCTTTAGATGTTAGCTATAGTCTTCAGAGAGCATCTGAAAGAACCTGTATCAGGTACATGTCGAAACATAAAATCATTTATTGTAACAAGTCAAAACAAAAATATGGATGAAAAGCTGTGACATTGTATCATGATCTACATTGCAACATACCCTGCCAAACCATAATTCTATATTGTAGAAGTAAAAGCTTATCAAAACATCGGCAAAATGCTGTAATAGTACATGTAAAAACTACCGCCTTTCCTGTGCTTGACGCATTAGATTTGAGTTCCTCCCCGACAACTGCAAACGCCGTTCCCGCAAGGCATTGTCAAAAACCAATTCCCTGGGGAATGCGTGCGTGGAATATTTAGAATTCTTCCAAATTTGATCCCAGCACTATACAAACGGCTCCGCCCCTGAGGCGTCGCCAAAAAAAGCAAAGATCGAGAAGGTAAAAAGAGTAGAGATCTCTCCCGGCGTGAGTGGTTCAAACCTTACAGTACAGCCCAGTACAGGTTGCACTTACTGCTACAGTACAAAATTGGTGCGTTACGCCTAAAGTGGTTTACCGTTTGTATGCAAAACAAACAAATAAACAAACAAAGTTATGAACATGATACAATTTTCAGGAACAGCGCGTAAAGTAGCCGACGACAGCTGTTTTGATGTTGGCGGGTCAGAGTCTTGTTGTTGCCGCCTGCAGGCGTGCATTACGACCCTTCACTGAGCATGACAAACAACATCCCAAAATAGCTCCAGATAAGAACTATGTGTCAGGCGTGCAGCCAGGTGAGCAGGTGAATCACAGGTAAGCACACATAGGTGACTGAACGGTATTTGTTTGTGCTACATACCCGGTAAACCAACTCATGGCGCAACACTAGGTTTGTACTGAACATTACAAGCTATATAAATCTGTATCCAGACAGATTCATTTGATCTTCTCACACTGGAAAACACCAGGTTTGTACGTATATTGAAGAGAACAAGCTGCATATCCGGACACATTTATTTGATCCACTCACACCCTCAAGCCTCCATTTAAAGGAGTCCTAAAGTCCAGAGGGGGAGTTATTTTCCAATGGATGGTAATTTTAGGAAGTAGAAATTAATATTTTTTACAGTATACGATAAAGTACCCACTATCCCGTGCGCATCCAAAAGTATTCAGTATTCTACCAAATTCCCCAGGTGACCCTCAGCCTATGTGTTTTTTTACAATGTGCCTGACAATGCCTTACAAAAGTTAGATTACAAAAAGAATGTCAGGGTGGTTAAGAAAGATCTTCTTGCTATGTGCTCTTGTACATCTTGTTAACAATTGGCTTTCTTATTGTGCTTAACCACCCTCATTTACGCCGAAAATATCCACGTTTAAAAATGTATGTTTACGCATAGGGAATACACTGGTAGGGTCTGCAGGGGTTTAGTGAGTATCATATTGTTTTAAAAACACATCTTGTGTAATTCACCACAAGGGGAATTCTGTACAAAGTCGGCTGATTATGTATTGATTGATACATAATCTAGTGGAAAATAACACCGCCTTCTGCAGTTTAGGACTCCTTTAACGTCCTATCTGAGGGACGTCCTATCCGAAGGCTGGGGACGTCCGAAGTCAAGTACTCATTTACACCTTAGTACTTGAAAGAAAATTGGTATTGAGTTCCTTTAGATTTCCCAAGGTCACAGCATCGGGACCTGTCAGGGATTGGAACTCAGTACTTCGAGGTTCTGAGTCAACATCCCTAAACACAAGGCCACCATACCAGCGATATGTATGCGATTTAAAACTACAAGCTTAGTCACCTACCTCCCGGAACAAAGGACAATCCACAAACAGGAACTAATTCTGTGGCCTTTGAACAAAATATCAAAGCAAGCCATGACCGAAAGGTTAACAAATATTCAGCCCTAGCGACAGACTTGAGAGCTGCAGGCACCACAGCCACACTTACCTGCTTCGAGGTTGGATCAAGAGGGCTCATCACACCCGACAACAAAAGCAGACTTCGGACAATGTTTGAAGTAGTGAAGGCAAAAGTACCCAAGAACCTTTTCAGAGACATTAGCCGCATAGCAATTCTGCCATATGACGCGCGCGCCATGAGCCGCACTGGGAAGCAGAGACAGTTTATTGTAGAAACAGCCAGTAGAATACTCTATCTAAGTGAAATTTTAATCTGTAATCTTTCTATAAGTAAATATATATTTGTATTTGATATGTAAATTAATTTGTGTCCGTCCCGGGCCCTGCACGTATGGTCATCACACGTAGACGCTCCGTCATCGGTCGAACCATTAATTGTCATGCTTGCAAGGTTGAACTGTTGATTGTGATTGACAGTCATAATCAGGATCGGTCGACGGCCTTCAGCTCCGAAAGGCAAAAGGTGAAGGACCGACTAAATGAGTCCGATGGGTTATGCAACGTAATGCAAGGTGCAAGGTGCAAAGTGCAAACATGTGTTCATCATGTCATAACTAAAATATCATCATGTGTTCGGTCATTATAGCTACGCAACTACACTGTATTGCTTATGACAACAGACACAATTGTAAGTTTGAAGTAACGGATGCAAAACAAGGAAATGCCACATGTTCAAGAAAAGGTAATGACTTGATAACACTAGTAAACAGATCTTAGACCGCATACCTCCTCGAAAGAGTTCTGTATAAGTATCCTTAATCATGCTGAAGTACCAACAAAAGCCGATAGAAGAAGACCACAAAATAAATTCACCTGCACAGACACAGACCTTCGAGAAGACAACGAAACTGCACTGGACTGGGTGGAAAGTAACAGCGACAAGCTATGATGATAAGCTGGTTTTGGATTGACTGTACAACTGACCTTTGTGAGCTACCAATGGGCATACATAACATTACTAAGATACCAGGCACTCATATTTTAAATAGCAGACGTACAAAAATACTACATTAAATTGTCCGCGTTTTCAACACATGGGCGGTCAGATGTTGAGGATACTTGCCTGACAATTTCCGACATGTCAAACATAACAGACCCACCTTCTGACGCCCTCTGGCGACAGTCCATAGCCTATACACCACAACTTAATTGTGAACAATGTTTTGTCATTATCGCCCTGCATTGTGCAATTGATTCGATAGGCGACGCTTCTGTCTTGTCAGACGAAGTTCGACACAAATTCTAACATCAGCACCACCTCAGGTTTTTGCCTGGAGCCCAGCCTTCTTAGCCTTGTCAATCGCCATTCCACTGCTTGCGTCATTCATCTCTGCGCCTAATATGGTTTTTAATCGGTACATGATAGCTACAATAAGGATTCCAATATTCACAAATTTGCTGTATCAAAATTTATTTGGGTCAGTTGCATTACTAGCAGTAACCTATGCGGTGGAGACTCCAGTCTGGACAATGCCGTTGCGTACAGCGTTTTACGTGGCAGGAGTCGGGGTGCTCATGAGTCAGTTTTACCAGCATGTTGATGTTTTTAGGCCTGAAAACGGTACAAGTGTACATCGCGACATCAGTTCACATGTTCACCATTCCGATCTCTCTGCTGCTAGACTAAATGTTTATGCAGGAAGTACCGAATTCCCTGAAAGCGGTGGGCGTGGTTTTGGCGTGGTTTTGGTGTTTTGGAATAGTGTTAGTTAGCATGCATACATGGTGGGCCCATCGTCAGAAAGAGCTGCAAAGAGAACTTCTCGAAACACTCCAGTTTGATCCGGACGAAAGATGATTATAATGGGTAGTTATGAAAAAAGCTCAGAGGTCTGTTTTGTGTTACACCGTTGTGTAAGTGAGATCCTAATATTCATCAGTTCGAGTCAAACTCCCGTGTAGGTTCAATTCAGTTGGAATTCAAAACATATTATCAGAGGTGCACATGTGCTGGAATATGCGCCAGCTGATTATTATTTTTTGTCTGAAAAGGAGCATAGGTTCCAAAAAAAGGAAACAAATAGAGAAAAGATTAAAAAGATTAACTAATGTTGTCAGACCAAAAGTCAATGGAAAAGTTGTCGATGAAAACCAGAAACTTCAAGCCTGCCAGGAAATCGAAATGTTATTTCAACAATATACAAAAGAGTCTATGTTGTTTACTATATATCATATTGGTAAAACTGAGGTGCGTGAATTAAAGTTCTGGAGCATAACATAATATGTCTTGATAGTCACCACCATATAACTTTGATATAAGGCATATTACCCCCATCGGTTTTAATGTCTACATGCTATTCATATTTCTTAACGTCACATTTCAATCGAGGTTTTAATATCTGGATTTATGTAGTTCGAGAGAAATTAATCTTTCTCTATGCACAATTTAGTATGATCGTTATTATCTTCGCCGAGTACTTGTTGCCTTTAATGTGACAATAGATATTTTCAATTGATAGTTGATGAATCAAAAATAAGTTAAGATGAAGGAATGAATTACAAATGTATCTCCGAAATATCTATGTGTTGCGTATATCTAATGGTATGTCCTCCATTTCTAGCCATCTATACGCTATAATGTGTCGATAATTGACAAGGCTACACAAATTTCTAAGATTTACATAGATACAATATATTGCTTTTCGATGAAGGTTGTCCCCGTTAACAAAAGGTAGATATTATTTCATCGACCTTACATACATCTGTACTGTATGTGGAACTTCTTCGTGGGTCCACTTCAAAAGCAATATTACCATGTCTTAGATGTCATTTCTCAGACTTATAGTCTTCGTAGCCTTTACTTACTTTAGAAAGATAAGATTGCTTGGTGAAGATGTTCGAATCGCTTCACTCTAGCTATCATTTCATCGACCTTACATATCGTAAATGGAACTTCTTCGTGGGTCCACTTCGAAAGCATTGCTACCATGACGTTAAGCTACTTGACATGGTTTGCACCACTGACATCCTGTAATGAGGTTGACGAACGGCTGCATTCTGAAGCACCGGCTTTGTCTGTCAAAATAACCGTGACTAGATGGCCTGCGATTAGGTAAACATCGACATAGAGAAACAATGCAGCTGAGTAGGAACTGGATATCGTCCGCTTTCTTGTCTTTCCGGTCATTTAATGACCTAGTTTTGCAGAACTGCCGGTAGGGTTTCTCCTAACATGTCTTTTCGGTTACATGATAAAAAAATTATTACAAGTAATGAGCTTTCGGCGCTGGAAAACAATTACAAAGATCTTTTTAGCATGCACTGACACTAACCAGAAAATCGAAGGACACAAATACGCTCACCACAAAAAGTCCAGAAACTTGAAATCAATCAATCCGTTATTACTTCATCGATTTTATAGCATTATGTATGATTGGGAACTTTTCCGTCACCCTCTACATTGATACCATATTTGTCCTGATTCTACATTAAAAAGTTGAACACCAGAACTAACTAGTGTGTAACAAAAGTACCGAACTTTGGCACTTTTTTGGCGACCTACTTACAAAATCATCCATGGTGCTCAATGCACAAAAGATCAAAACAAATATTTTGGTACAGTAGACGTTCAAAAGAAAATTTACAAGGTTTCTGATGATCTAACGTATTATGCTAATCATTTTCACTTATGGCCGAATTCAATTTTTCCTTTTTTTTTTTTACTTTTAGTTCAGATAGTTTATTCGTGATTGACAACTTTTCACTCGTCAGGTCGAGTAAACGATGGAAAGATATCTCAGACAGACAGGTGGAGCCCTGTGCCACATGTTCTAGGTCACCTACATAACTTTCCCAATACAAGTAGAACGTTGTGTATGTACTAGGTCAGCCACATGACGTTTCCCCAATCTGTCACATCAGCACAGACTGCGAAACGGGTGCTTCATGCTTCGCCTTCCGTACTGTCGCCGCACGACTTGGTACCCCAAACACTCCTTATAGTTCAGGGTTATATAAAGGCCAGGGACTCTTCAGCAACTCTCATTGTTTTACATGCATGTAGCTGTGTTCAGCTTTTATCATACAGGAGACACCTCTGATGACACTATCTAATGTAGCAAGTATACGTCTATGTTTCATCTAACGTTTGAGGCAGAAAGTTTGACGCGAGAGAAGTAAATATGAGGAGAGCAGACGAAGGCGAGCCGGTGAAGTGCGGAGTGGCTTGTTACCATCCTAGGTGGGCCCGGAGACTGGCCAACCCTAAACTGTTCTGTGTAGTTTGGTGTCTGGCCATCGTGACACAAAGTATCACTGGGATAGGCCTTCTGACTGCAGTGCTGTCTACTATAGAGACCAGGTAAGTTGGGATTATCTTAACGTATAACTAATCGGCATACGTCGCTTGTAATTGACTAAAAGACAAATCCCTAACGTTATTTGTGCTCCATAAATCTGGAGATCTGCTGGCAAATAGACCGATCCCAAAGCCACGCCCCCTGATTTCGAACACCTCCGTCAAAAACAGGGTTTGACGGACCAAACATGGCCGCCGCGGCTAGGTTGAAAATAATGCCACTGACGTCGATTTAACTTTTGTGGTACTGAAACCCTTTCAGAGCGGGCCGAATAAGAATGCTATGTTGAAGGCTGCATCCACCGGGTAGAGTTGTTTAAGGAGGGGGTAGATGTACTTGCGGTGAGAGCGTAATGTTTTCGGTCAATGTTAAAGCAGTATGCGCCGCATAGCTTTCCCTTGTCGGTGGGCATCAGCGCCTAGTTTCTGACAAGCAGCCGATGCACGCGTAAAACATGGTTCATATATCTGTGACAGGTTTCCCACTGTATTGACTGCATGCATAACAGCTGTATGGTATTTAGTAACTAAGAATTAAAATGCATCCTTTTACTTCCCTGTTCACTTTTAAGTTAACCAGTTTCACACGCCAGTAACGGAAGAGGCGAAACTCTTCGCTGGCGGACTTTTTAGTAGTCAGCATGTGGTACATGCAAGCTTCCTCTCCTTGAGTGCCCGATCTATTTTCTTTTTAAATTCGTTTTTGTTCTGAGCATGCATTCAACCAATACAGTGGAAAACCTGTCCCAGATATACGTACCCTGCTTTACACGTGCCATTTCTGCCCCGCCAACGCTGTTTTTGACATAGGTGGGCTGAATAGAACAGGGGGTTCTATGGGTCTTCTATTCGTTCGATATGGTGTTCAACAGGATCGGTCTAATAAAAAAAAAACGGAATTTTCGCATCCAGCAATAATATGCATCATTAGGTTTAATGGTAGGGGGCTGTTTGCTCTGAAGAGGAGATTTTTCTTTGGCGTATTCAACTCCCTTGGCATTGCTATCAAAACTCTTGGCCTGCCTGAATGATCTGTTGCATATTAGATACGCTGTTTCAAGGTGTCACTTTGGTCAGGTTTGGTGTTGTAAGAGGCCATAAGGCCAGGAGATCAGTCACAAAATAAGCACATACATTGTGTAAATTCATATCGGTACAGTACCGGTACTTCATGATCCGGTATTTTGGACCTGTACCTAATCAGTTTTACGGTACAGTACCGGTACACGGTACCGGTACGCAGCACTACGAATATTACATATGATAATTCATGACTAGTCAAAATGATCTCCTACAACTATATCAATGATACTAAACGCATTTTCACAAAAGTAAACAAATGTTGTGTAATCTTTTATGTGAAATATCATATGAAATATATAACCGTTATGTAGCTGTTTTTACTTTGTGAGGTGGTATTACGGTTAATGTTATACTCTGTACAGGTTCCAGCTGGAAAGCAAAGACCTCGGGATGCTCGCCAGTGCAGCAGACATAGGGGGCCTCATTGCTTTAGCTTGGCTATCCTACTACGGAGGTAGACCAGGAGTAAATCGACCAAAAATACTTGGTAAGGATATAAAGCATCTATTACTGCGGCGTTTGTTTCTTGATCATTATTTGTGTACTATTTTCATATTACTCCCTTTTCGATCAACATAAGGCCATTTTGAGTTGATTATATGGCTGACATCCTATGGAATCCCCAAAACTAATGCGAGTGTGCGAATAGAATAAAAAGTTTGGCAAAAAAAAACAACGTTGCCTTCATTATGAAATCTACGTGATCAAGAATGTTGCATAAATGACTTATTAAACAGAGAATGGCATTCCAAGTCACCATTTTTGTTATGTCACATCTTCTTCGTCGAACCTTGGCATTCTACGACATTAGTATCCATTTGCCGAAATGTGTGCTTACAATTTACAGCACATATTTGTACATTTTGTAGCTGCTTTGCATGATTTACAGCATGGTAGACAACTTTTTTTCTTTAATTTGGAAATGGACGAAAACTGATGCACGCGCGGATGTTATCCATAAAATTAAATCAACATGGCCTAAAGCAAAAATTGTTAGATGAGAATCGGCAACACCAGCCCAAAAAGTATATTCGGACTATATTTTGATTCGAAATGTAACATAGGATAACTTACTGACTGTTTAGGAATCTGTACATTGGTTTTCGCCATCGGGACCATCGCATTCGGCCTCCCCCACTTCATGACTCCTGCTTACGAGGTCGATTCAGGTGCCCTTACGAACGGGACACAGGATAAAGCAAAGGTAAGAAGTAGTTTAGTGACATTCAACTTTGGTAAGAGACAAGAGACCTCTTTCCAGTTACAGCGGCCATTTATAATTTCCGTGCAATTGCTAATTGGAGCTAAGATTAGGCTGGAACGGGGTAACCCGTATCAAATCATAGTTATGGTGGTAAGTTTCGCCCCTCTAAGCTGGAATAACGTGGTTCATGTATCCTTTTTTTCTGACCGGTGAACTCAGAACATTTAACCCGACGTTAGTGTTTACATGTATGCCCCCCCCCCCCTTCGTACTTTGCATCGATATGATTTAGAAGGAACAAACCAAACAAAAACGTGAAAATGTTGGGGTGACATCCTTGAGGGTAGGAATCAATTTTTTTTTTATATCAAGTTTTTCTGGTAATACTCAGTTTTTAGGGGGCGAAAACCCTCAAAACACGCCGAGGTCGCTAGCTTTCTCACAAGCCTTTACTGTCTAGCATAGTATTTCTTAGTGAGGTCGACACATATATGACCATTGACAATAATCTACAGCTGTATTTTGCACGATACATTTACTTCCCAAACATTCGCTCAGTTATTTGTCGTAAATTTATCGCCCTTTAAGTCTGACCGGGCCATTACAACCGGTCAATTCCAAAACACTTTGTAAGAATTAGAAAATCCACATGGTATTTTTCAGGACGTCTGCACTTCTAATAGAACAACATCCAGCAAATGTACATCAGATCAGGGATCATCCTCTTCGCCCTACGCCGGCGTGTTCGTCCTTCTCTTCCTGGCACAGGTAACACTATCTCACAATTTCTAGTACATTTCAATATGTTCATAGGGGATGATTATTGCTCCTTTGAAAATGATGGTATTGTTCATGGTCTGTCTATTTGTCTGTCTGTTTGTTTGTTTGTTTGTTTGTTTGTTGATCTTTAATCACATAAACCAATCACTACCACTATTACTTGTTTGGCTTTCCAAAGTTTAATATTTTACTTCAATTTTTTCATCTTTTGGACATGCTATGGTATTGATTGTTTGGAGACAGTTAGCTTTAGGTGTCACAAAAATGTGGTTCAAGGATTGGACCACCTAGCAGACTGTTCTAGAAGTGCAGGGACAATCTTGTTAGATTCTTTCAAATTGGGAAAGTAAAGAAGGGAACGACGAATTTTCATGATTTTCGGCAATAAGGTAGCTTAGTTGTTTGGTAACCATTGTTGATAAATCTCTGATAGTTTGTGCTGGGGATTGGCCAGAGTCCTACCTTGCCTTTGGCCACGACCTATGTAGACGATCACGTGACGAAAAAGGCCCTCCCATTCTACTTGGGTGAGTAACGTTTTATGCTTCGATCCCATTTCTAATTCGGGGCCCGGCCGGGCTGTTTGCGAGAAAAAAAAGGCATATAAGAAAAAATACAATATATTGTTGGGAGTTATTTTCCTACGTTTTGTATCTTCTGATGTTTTGTATATCATATTTTTCGTTCCCACAAGCTGCCCGGCCGGGCCCCGGATTGGAAATGGGACCAAAGCATTGCGTAGTTCTGTGCTAATTCTATCAATAGCTAGGTGCACTTGTCGGTTAATATTTTCATCAGTCGTATTTACTTTTCTTTTCTTTTAAAATTATTTGGCATGATCGCTACATAGTATTATTTCTACACCTTCGGTCCGATATTCTGCCTTTACTAACCCCCGGTAACACAGCAGGAAAATCGTTCAACCGACGAGTCTGCAAGCTCTGAACGACATTTTCAGCTGAAATTCGCGCGAGTTTTAGAGATCTGCCAACGTTCACAGATTTTAGTCTCTGGCGCCTTTTTTTTATTAAATTACGCAGTCATTCCGTGATCATCAAGACGGCCGAAACTGGTCGGCTGTAGCCTCCATAGCAACAGGCTGATGACTTAGTTGATTTATTTTTGTACAGGGTCGTTTGACTCCTAGAAGCTTGCACAAAAACGGCGCCTCAAAACGAAATATGAAAAAAAAAGCACAGAGGTGCGAATTTCCTGCCTCCGGTGGACTGCTTTTATACAACACGCACCTCCCACAGACAGCGTTACGTCCCCGTGTGCATTGACCCGAAGGTTTTCTAGGGGCCAAATACTAGTTACGCCTGGCTGCGCTGCACAAACGACACAGTACAAACAGAAGTCATCAGCAAAATGTGTTCTAAAAGCCCCCTAAAAGACCAAGAGAACCTGCTGTGCGACAATGGTCTTAAGACACATTTTCACAGACTAAACTGACACATCCTAGTCTTGCCACGTCATATCCCTTAAAGCCCCCCTCTCACTGGACCCGCGCCACACTGGCGGCGTCTCTGCGGTCGATCGAATTGAAAAAACACCCAACGAATGAACGAATTTCATCGACAAAAAACGAAACATTTTAGCTTTGCGTTTTGTTGTCTTTTTGGTCAAACTTATACGTTCTGAAGGATATTCCCATTATAAAGTCAAGGGCAACACAAATCTAATTTAGGCCACAGCGACGCCGCAAGCGTGTCGGCGGTCCAGTGAAAGGGTTCAAGGATTTCAAGAACCTTTCTCCAAAACACCGACGATAACCTGGCTCCTTTGCAGGTTTCTCTTACATGACGTTCTCGTTCGGACCACCACTCGGGCTGTTCCTTGGCGGCTTTACCCTCAGTCGCTATGTGGACATAGACAAGGGGATCGACCCTGCCACCCTCGGCCTGTTCCAGGGGAGCCCACTCTGGGTCGGCGCCTGGTGGCTCGGCTTTTTCGTCATGGCCGGTCTGTTGGGTCTCGTCGCCTCATTGCTGCTTCTCTTCCCGGCAGGTGGGAATTTGAACAAGTTATTAGACTATTCTGTTTACGTTTGCTTGCATTCGAAGTAAAAAAGTAAAAACTCACAGCAAAGTTATATGTTATGTTAAAGGCACCAAGAACATTTTATAGGGCTTGAAAACTGGAGATATTCTAGTTGCTGTAATCTTTATGAAATTGACATTTAATGCCACTGTTTGCCACATTTGCGTACGGATTTCTTATCAAAAGTGCTCAAAAGCGGCACAAAAATAAGCTACATGGTGATCTTTTAATTCAACGCGCCAAGTGTAAATATGCCGATACCATAGCATTGCCCACCTCCGTCAAAATGTGGAAATGTAAGTTGAAACATACAAATGCAAATATTTGACGGACATGCAGTCACTCTCTCATTGGTCGAACTGCTAATTGTAATGGACAGTCAGGATCAGTCTATTAGGACTTGAATTTTCTATCAGTTCTCCCCACATAACGACATATCAACGTATCTTTGATCCTTTATATCTTAATGTCGATATGTAATGATATAGTGTTATTGAAACTTACTATGTGTAGGAATAACTAGAAATTTGAGTTTTTCATTCAAGTTTCAAGCCTCATAAAATGCTCTGGATGCCTTTAAGAGTGTCAGATTTGTTTGACTCTTTTTTCCCTAATGATTGTAGCAAAAGTATATCAAGTTTATAATTTTTTTCATTTGCATCTTCTTATCTTTTAATTTTCTGCTCAGCACTAAAACAGCCGAAAGAAGAAAATGACAATGCCGAAGAAGACGGAAACAGGATGCTTCCTGGAATGGAAATACACGACTCACCCTCGTCGTTTGACCCGGCTGAGACATTGAAACAACAAGCGAAAGGTGGGTGTTGAAATTAATAATAATGATAGTAATAATAATGATAATGATGATGATGATCATCATCATCATGACGATTTTAGTTAAATATCACTTAACACATGATATAAAAGACTCAAACGTCCATAACATATTTTTTCTCTCTTTGATTTTAAATAATTTCTTTAACATGCAAAGACGGTTGTGTCCCACATTTCATTTTCATTTATCACAAAAAAAAACCAATCAATCAAACCAAAAGCAATACCTCCATTGACCCCATGACCTGGAATGAATAGTTCTACCTCTTCCTGTCAACCGTTTTGACCTTTACATCCTGCCAGTCTCCGCTTGCACCAGCTTCCCTCCAACTTCCTGTGACTCCACTTAAATATCTACGGAAAAACAAGAACACAGATATCCAGATGATACACACTGAAATTAATCTCAGAACAGGGAACAATAACAGAAAAACTGCTTGCATCACATAAGCAGGAGGGTCGTACTTTATTCTCGCCAAAATTGTAACACGCTAACAACGACTTCAATTGCTTATACAGTAGAATGCGCTATGTACTATGAAGTATGACAAGGGCCCTTTTATACACGTATCTTTTCTTTAACGAACTCACCCAGTGCAAGGCCGTAGGAGACCACTCATCTAAGCACCGAACGAATTGGTACTGTAGCAGCATCTTTTCACCCTTGGTCAGAAACATCGATTGAGACAAGCATGACTTCACTGACCCATTAGGAGAAACAGGGGTTACGAATCTTTTTATATAGTTGTTTTTCACTGATGTATTTTTCAACAGACATCTTGCTGAGTCTTAAGAAGGTCCTCACCAACTGGAGTTTCATGTGTATCACCATGGCTTCCGTCAGCTTAAGTGCCAGCGTAAGCACCTATTCCTTCCTCCCCAAGTACATGGAGACGCAGTTCGACATGCACAAGTCTCAAGCCAGCTATCTTATGGGTATATATTACCTTCTTATAATACATCAGTAGTAGTATCATATAGCAATCCTGGGCCTACTTTAGGATAACAAATCATATGTTTGTTGTAATTATAGGTCCCACAATCGAGGGGAAAATTTATACACGCAATCATACTTTTCTGTTGTGTTGTTTTCTTTCTCGCTAAAGAATAGTCAAACACATTATGTTGATAGTTGGTTATGATCTTAGTCAATGGTAGTGTCCATATATTAATATCTACAAGCTAGAATTTTAAAACTACTTCAGTTATAGTGCTTCCTTTTTTTCTTCTCCAAAAACAATACAAATTCAAACGTATTTCCAGGAGTAATATTTCTACCATCCAGCCTTTTCGGGATGCTTGCATCTTCCATCATACTGAGGCGTTTTCAGCTGGGACCCCGTGGTTGTCTATACCTTTCGGTTGGGATTTCTACGTTTTGCGTGGTCTGTCTGGTCCCGGCTGGCTTCCTCAGCTGCCCCCGCCCTCCCATTGCAGGGGTGAACATTCCCTATGGACACAGGTAAGTCAGACCGGCAAAAGCCAGGCGAATCTATGTATACTTTTAGTGGACTTACTAACAGCATGCGTCCTTAAAGCCCCCCTCTCACTAGCGTCGCTGCGTCCTAAATTGGATTTGTGAGTAACCCTTGACTTTATAATGGGAATATCATTCAAAAAGTACAAGTATGACCAAAAAGACAACAAAACACAAAAAGCTTAAAAAGATTAGTTTTTGTCGATTAGATTCCGGTTGAGTGCTTTGTCAATTCGATCGGCCGCAGTGACGCCGCCAGCGTGCCGCGGGTCCAGTGAGAGGGGGCTCAAGCGGGTATCTCAATGGACCCGTCAGCGACGAATTACTGCGGCAACTTGGCTAATTCTTCGCCAATTTCCCTTGTAACTGATGTGCAACGCACTTGTGTTTGAAGCCCAGCTGAGCATGTTATTGGAAATGTCATGGTTGCCACTGAATTAAAAAAGTAAAATGATTAAAGTTCCTCAAAAAGAGATTTGCAGTGATAAACTGACAAAGATCTTCAGGAAAAAAAGATAAGAAAACCAACAGTGCAACTGGACTAAGAAAGAAAGAAATCAATTTTGTCGTTTCAGTTTAAACGCCAACGTCACTCTAGGCGGACTCCCCGGCGGCATTGCCCTAACCTCCCCCTGTAATGCTGACTGTGGCTGCCGATTGGACAACTACCGGCCGGTCTGTGCGTCTGATGGCATCACGTACTTCTCGGGCTGTCACGCGGGATGCCACGAGAGGCACAGTTTTCCGGGGCCAGGAGGGATCAAACTATCCGTAAGACACCTCGTCATTTATTCATTTGGGTATATTTCTATCATAATGAATTTGTGATCAAAAGTTAAACATATATATGTCCTAACCTTTTCAAAAAAGGATTGGCTGTGCTACTATTATGCTTTGTCTATGCATTACTGGTACCCCAAGTCTAGTTTGGTCATCTCACATTTTGTTTGGTCATCATCCCAAAGAAATTCTTAAATGAGCGAGCTGATCTTAAAGCAAAATATTGAACTTTGAACTTGTTTGACAGACAAACAGCTAAGTAAGTCTTTTTAGGATACTATTCCGCAAAAAAACCTGAGCGTCAATACCATGTATTATAAATATCAGATGCCTTAGAAAACATTTTGATGTGAAAACATATCACCGGAAAGAAGCTAACATTCCAAACTTTTATTTTGTAGCAGAAAGTTTTGCAACTAGTAAACGTTTATTTATGTAGTGAAAAATTTTTAATATGTGTGGGTTATATGCAAAATAATATCATGCACATTGAGAGATATGGAAGTACCACATTCGAACCATAGTCGAGCTTTCTACGAAACTCCACATTCATAGAGGTTTGATATTTTTACGTTCAAAGAGAAAAATGCTCTATATATTTTGTTCCCGGGGAGCCCACTCTGGGTCGGCACCTGGTGGCTCGGCTTTGTCGTCATGGCCGGTATGTTAGGTCTTGTCGCGTCATTGCTGCTTCTCTCTCTACATGGTACAAGTTCTTTCGGTACATTTGAATGTTAATTTTCTAGATAGACTAGTTACATTAGAAATGGTTTTACGATAAACACGTATTGTTCATGAATGGAATAGGGCATCCGCGGAAATATTTTCGGCCGCATGAAGGTGTGAGCCCCGGCGATGATTTTCATGCGAATGGCGGTCACGTTTCATACAGCGTGAGTAGGGATTCAAGAAGAAATAATCTTATTTCAAATATGCGTGCATTTTACATACGGACTTTCTCAGCGAGTCGATTGTGATCCGCGGTTATACATATGCTGAACAGTGTTTGTAGGCGCGGTAGGCCCTCAAATTTCACTTAGGTTTCCGCGCTATAAATCTGCGCTGTCGAGCGGGCATCACTCACTTTACCGCAAAGGTATAGAGGAGCTCTCGGCACCAGAAGTGTTTGTCGTAAAACCATTTCTAATGCAACTAGTCTAACTAGAGAAATAACATTCAATTGTAGCGAAACTGACTACGCATGGAGCGAAAAACTTTGTGCTATGTAGCGAAAAAACTTATGCCATGTAGCGAAACGACTGTAGCGAACTGACAATGCACCGAAACAACCGGTTACTATCACAAAAGCATATCTGTCTCGTTGTCGTAAATACAGAATTACTCCAACTGCGGCTGCGTGACATCCCGACTGCCAAGCATCACTGGAGGAGGCACCAAGCAGCCTGCTGGTATCCAGACCGTTATGGTGGCCTCGGAAGGGGTGACTGAATATTTTGCATCCGTTTGGGCAACAGCGAATCCAGAACCCATCGAACCAGACGGAGCTACAATTGCAGACGCCACTTCGCTCAATGTCTCTCAGACCGACCGGAGCACTGTGTCTGTGATTTCGGAGCTGAACAGTGACACCGACCTTACATCATCAGTACAAATCAAAGCGGAAACATTCGCCTTTTCCATTCGATGTCCGACAAAATGCAACTCCTTGGCGCCCTTCCTTGCTCTTTTGTCACTGAACGTAATTTCCCGTTCAATGATTATCTTGCCTTTTATGATGACCATTCTCAGGTGAGCATACATTGTCAATAAGGCTGCTGAATTGTGTGATAATTTTGTTAACGTACCGTAAACAAAAATTCTTTCCGCTGGAAGCTTTGTTTTATATAGCTACCGATATATTTCGAATCTTAAAATACATTCAAAATCCTTACTATGAAATGCGGAAAATCGCAGCGTAACATTTGTGCTATGTTATGCTTCGGTCCCGTTTCGAATGTAGGATCTGGCCGAGCAGCTTGTCGGAACAAAGAAATGACATAAAAGACAACAAAAGACACAAAACGTAAAAAAACTGCTCCTAACCATATCTATTGTATATTTTCTTGATATGCATTTTTCTAAATCGTCGTTCTCTCAAACAGCCCGGCCGGGCCCTGGATTGGAAATGAGACCGAAGCATTAGGTATGCAACAAGATAGGTTTTTTCCATTAAACGAAATTTGCTAACCACATGCTCTATCAGGATCCTGTCACCTGACACCAAGACTTTCGGAGTTGGAGTGCAAAGCCTGCTGAATAGGCTGCTAGGTACGTCATGTCAAAACCAACTAACAAACTAACTAAAGTTAAATGATGTAAACCCTAATGCATGACAATTTCACAAAGTACGCGTGGCAACTTCTACGACTTAACAAAAATATTATAAGAGGCTAATTTCTATTACAAAAGATAACGTTATGTAGTATGGGATGAGAAATAACAATAATTAGGTACTTTGTAATGATGTTATTTGTGGAATTTCTAACATTTTATAGGCATAATTTTAGATTCTACCCTATACAGTATACGTGCATGTATATGTGTGTTCGTGTAACTTTTAGTACCTTTTCACAACAGTGAATCATTTTACATGCTGAAGACATCGAAGGACCACTATTTTTATTATCTTTATCTTTTCCAGCGTACATCCCGGCACCTATCTACATTGGAGCCCTGATCGACCGGTCCTGCGAGCTGTGGTCCTTCAGCTGCGGCGTGCGAGGCGCCTGTCTCCTGTACGACATGCCGATGAACCGCCTACTGTTCATCGGGGTCCAAGTCCTGTTCACATCTGTCACCATCGCACTGCTGTTGGTCGCTATCCGCCTCTACAACCACCAAGAGTCGGCTGAGGGGAAATCTCAGGCACCAGGTCTGACTACAAGGGACATTGCTACATCGATGGGGTCCTTGGCTGCCTCCATTTCTTCGCTGAACAACATCGGTACGCGCAGCCATGAGCGGTACACACGGGAACCTTTGCATGATAAGTTAACCGACTGCTGAATGATATCGTGGGGTGAAATCTTTATTCTCATCCATAATCATCATTACAAGCGTCTGGAAAAACAGAAGCTTTACTTTTCGTCTAATTCCTTTTTACGATTATGATGAATATGGTTTATATTGTCATATATTTCTCATCATATCACATTGTTTTGTTTGTTTTATGTTTTACTATTTTTAATTGTATCTGTGTATTGTTTCTGCTGTTGATTCAGGTTTTGTTAAGTATCAACTAGTTCACACTATGATTGCCTACAAAGCAAAATTGCCAATGACAAGTCACAAGGATAAAGTCATTTTGAGCAGTGTTTTATAATCGATTTATCAGTTATCATATATATTTTATGCGTAGTTATGTGTTGAAGTGTGAGTTTCTACTATTTGTTTCTCAAGTTTTCTTATCACTTTTATATTATTCAAATGATGTATTTTCAGACATAGAAGCGAACAAAATCTACGAATGCAGTCTTTTATGTTCTACCTTTTATTTCTTTTTTCTTCTGAAATGTACATGTTGCACCAACCCGGGAGCATTGAAGCCTTGTCCGACTCCATACACGATTATTCAAGAAGCCAGTTCGTTAAGTTTATACCACTTTAAGTTTATACCGTTTTTGTTCGTTGAGTTTATACCACTTTAAGTTTATACCGTTTTCGTTCGTTAAGTTTATACCACTTAGGCCACTGATATATTGACTTGATTATATGGACAAAATCAAACCTAGGTTTCAAAATGTGTTAATCATTCCAAGGAGGTTAAAATGTTTTGCTCTGTATGGTATTATTAAAAAACATAATGTTTTGTTTAGATGTCTTGTGACAAGTTCTTATCCTTATTATCACTCGCGTTTTTAATCACAAGATGCCATTTTGGTACCAGCTGATTTTTACAATGGTATAATATACAGCAAAACAAATCTAGTGTACAAGAGACGGTACGGATAACTGTGATCACATAATGATTAGATTAAAGTGAAATACGACCTGGACATTAGTCAAATCCTTCATTAGGAATTCATCATAAGGGACTCAACTAATGTTCATCCCGCGATATCGATGGTCAAGCAAGTCTTACTGACGCATCCCAAGTGTTCGATGTGAAGGTAACCATAAACATTCATCTTACATTTTTCTCAAATTAGGCCATGTCGATTCGATTTTGTGGATGACATCCGCGCACGTATCAATTTCCGTCCGTTTTCTTCACAAGCACAAGAGTTATCTACCTTTGAAAAAAACATGACCATTGCAAGTCTAGAACACGAGATATCAAAACAGAAAGTCCCGCTGCAGTATTATGGAATGCCGCCAGGGGCCCATAATCTAATCATTTCTTCATTTTGCCAACGGGGGCATTTCACGATTTCCCATCCCTAAGAAGCAAAGTTCGACAGCCTGACGGTCGTTTTACCTCTTTTTTTTCTATGACCCTCTGTGAGAAAAAGAGATGTGGGTGTGTCCCTTGCTGTTACATTAGGGAATAGGCACAGCTTAAGACATCCTTATTGCATTGCTTGTTCCCCACATCGATGCAACTGTTGTCCCATTATACTATTACTCTCCCAACAGCCTGATTTGTAAACACACGGTCAGCTTTCCGCTTGAAATGCTTACTCCTGTTTGTAGTTCCCGTTTTACTCGTTGCCATGCCAGTTCCTGTGTGGCACCTTTTCTTACACCAGAACCGTCGTACAGCACAATGCTGCTCTGACGGACCTGTCCTGCAACCGTGTGGACGGCGTCTCTTGCTTGTTGCGCCGCCATGCGGAATGATGCGGCCCTACACGTCATGGCGAACATTTCGACATACTCCAATCTCGACATGTTGACGAAGGCCCTTGCCAGTGAGGAGAGACTGAGAGCCAGCGCATTCTCCCGCAAGTAGAGTTTCTGTAGCTCCTGCAGGTGAACTAGATTTTTTGCCAAGGCTTCACCTCCCACCTTGGTTATTGAATTTCTGCTAATGTCCATGAATCTCAGTTTTGTCAGACGGGGAAATGTCCCTGCTATTGCTTTAACGCCATCATCCCCAATCTTATTGTTTTGAAGAGACAGATGTGTCATCTCGCTCAGAAGGTGGAGATTTTTAGCTACTGATGTTGCTGCCTTTGCTGAAATACCGCAGTTAACCATTTGGAGCCCATCCGCAGTTTTTAGGTACGGGAAAAGGTTAACCAGAGCCGTAACATCATTATCTGACAGACCAGTGGGCAGAGTCTGTCCAGAGAGCGATAATAATGCAGGAATACATGTAAACACACTGTCTGTACTTGTTGTCACATTCGGCAGTGCCTCTAATGCGGTCAACATGGAGGAAAAGAACTCGCTGTACGCGGAGAAGCCATGTGGCGTTTTGTGCTTACTTGCAGTTCCATGTTCGACGCAGAAGGCCACAGCATTGGACAAGGTACATGGGAGATCCCCGTAAAAAACCCGGTACCGACATACCCAGTACCAGAAGAACCTGTCCTGTAACAGGGACATCACGACCTCGTTTGCAGCATAACGTTCCTCCAGAGCCGTGGCGACATCGCTGTTTTCTCCGAAGTAGTCTCTGATGTACAAGGTCCACTGGAGCTGCCAATCTGCAACCCAAAAGCAACTTAAACTTTAAGTAATTAAACATTCAAGTCCAAATGCATGCTCATACATTTATAGTTGGGCTGGTATGGGGGATACCATAACTAATACACTAGCAACAGGCAACATCTCATGCTAACAAGCCACATGTGTAGCCATGCGCAATGCCCGGTACTTAACACTACTGCCTTTTAAAAAGACATAAGCGTCAGACGGACAAAGTTGACCATGACTGAAGAAAATATTAGATTGCTAGCTGTAACTTAAAAAGTCGTACAGTTTGTGTACTGTCGGCAAATATTCTAGTATTCTCTTCTTTCAGTTGTATACATATTATAGAGGTATTCGAGAGGGCCAGAATATCTATAAATGTGAGAAAACGGCAAAGCTATGATTCACTGATTTCCAAATAGAGACGACAACATGGCGGCTTTCACAGCGATGAACGTCACGCCAAAACGCTGAATTGCTGCTTTGCAAAATCTGAGAGCAACGTTACATGCCATTTTCATCTATATAGAATCAGTCAACATTATTTTCAGACGTACCTTTTCCCTCTGTTGTCCACGACGTAGCCTCTGACCCCATCGTCAGTTGTGCAGACGACATCGTCGAGGCCGTTGGAAGTGTTGTCTGGTTCATCTAGAGACAAAAGATTAGAATAGTTACATTGGCATCAGTGTATGTGTGTGGTTTTATGTATGAGTGTGGTTCTGTATGTATGTGTGTGTGTGTGTGTGTGTGTGTGTGTGTGTGTGTGTGTGCGTGTGTGTGTGTGCGTGTGTGTACGTGTGCGCGTGTGTGTGAATGAATGTGTGTATGTGTGTGTGTGTGTGTGTGTGAGTGTGCGCGTGTGTGTGTGTGTGCGTGTGTGTACGTGTGCGCGTGTGTGTGAATGTATGTGTGTGTGTGTGTGTGTGTGTGTGTGTGTGTGTGTGTGTGTGTGTGTGTGTGTGTGTGTGAGTGTGCGCGCGCTCGTGTGGGAGCGGAAATTTTGTAATCAGGTGCTGTATATAACTAGAGTTCCACGAACACTTTATCTTCGCCAAATAATCAAGGATTATTATGGAGAGTGATTAATATTTACATGCTTATCACCCGCTGCAAATTTGATCATGCACCATACCATTTGGAAGTTATGCTGGGGGGGGGGGGGGGGTGGTTGAATGAGTCCAGTCTAGATAGTGTTAAAAATCATTTGGTGGTACAGGACTAGTATATGTGTAGAGTTTGCTGATATATGTAACAAGTTTAATGAACTTTCAGATGCTACAAGTATCGAATTCCTGCCATTGATCACTAAGGAATTATGGTGTTTCCTCATCAATTATGCATATTGGCTTCCATATGCATAATTTCCATCTACAGTAGACTCCGCTTAACTGCACCACGCATTTGCCAGCGTTTTTGGTGCAATTATCCGGCTGGTGCAATTATGCGAAATGTCCAGCTGGACCGTACCACCATGGGCGGGGCGGTGTATTGTTAGTCAGAAACACTAGCACAAAGAAAATGGACGAAATTATGCAGTTATTAACTTTATTACGTATACAAGGACATGTACTGTACAAAAATCTTGTAAAGTTTACCATGATACTGTACAGATTAAACTTAACATTTCTTTTGCTTCCTTACAGATGTTTAATCAGTAGCTAGGTACTGTACACGTGTAGAAAGAGAAAATATGCTTGATTCGCACAGCAAAGAAAACAAGTCCGACTGTAACGTTATGTTTAGAATAATGACTTTGGTCTCACAATTTGTTAGTTTAAATGGCGGTAGGTATGACTAAGACAAACTTGACACCGTATCTACAACTTGAGTCAACAAATTGCATCGAAAGTTTCACGCTTGTGTTGGTGAATGCGCAAACAAAGGATAAAAATGCTCCGATAGCGTAAAAGCACAAGGACGGTCTAATCTAACAAACACAACTCCGCCTGTACTGTATTTCTAAAAATGATGACTTTGGTGACTTAGGTCTGACAATTCTAAGCTAAGATAGCGGTATGTTTGGCAGAGATTACCTTCTTAATTACAACTTGTGTCCAGGAATTACACTGAAAAACTCCGTCGTCAAAATTCCAAATAAGGAACAAAATGTACAGTGTATCTAGTGGGCAGATATGGTTAGATGACTCAGATCAAGGACAGATCATTCTCCTTATACAGTATCAGAGCCTAACCCGCGTATACCTCGTTCCGGTGAATGCAGGAAGTTTCTAGGACGCGGATTCAGCCAGATGATCACGTTAGCACCGCACCGCCAAAAGCGACTGTTATGTCCGCCTACACGTCTGTAGCCCTTGCCGAGCCTCAATTGTTTCCGACTAGATGTACGTAAAGACGCCGGTCCGCAAACCTCAAAACACCGACAACACCCCATGCCATCCTTAACGCGAAATCAAATCCACGCGAACTTGAAAGCATTCACAGTAATAAGATAGTAGTACAGGTAGAGACCAATCTTTATTTGAGTACAGCATGCTGTCTGCCAAAGCGCAATGCCACCTTTGGTAGGCGTGCGTCTCTTGATGGTGCCGACACGCCCTGGACCGGTCCCCCGAAAGTGCGAAATGGAACGAAATGGAACGAAATGGAACGAAATGGAACGAAATGGAACGAAATGGAACGAAATGGAACGAAATGGAACGAAATGGAACAAAATGGAACGAAATGGAACAAAATGGAACGAAATGGAACGAAATAAAACATATGTAACATTATGAAATGAAAAACCAGTAGATAGCGAAATATAAGGAACGTTGTAACATTCACAGTAGACCGGAACAGGAAGCGAATACAACGTTATTTATTTCTTGAATCTATTTGATAATATTAAATACAACGTTTTTGCCGCGTTTGTGTGGCTAGATTCTTCCCTGAAAATGGGAGCGCCTCGTGCAAAGCGCTCGGCCGCTCTTCCTTGATTTTACTTCAAATGAACTACTGCAAATAGCAGGGAAAAACCAGCAAACGGAACTGAGTACCGAAGTAAGGACTAGATTATACAGAAGTTGGTGGTAACATTGCATCTCGTAATTCACCAAGTGGGCATGAGGCAATTCACAAACGTAATTTCATTATTTAAACAGCGTGTTTGCGTGTTGTGTGAACTGTGAAATACATGTTCTGCTCGTTCACACCCTCCCTTTGTTTTGTCGTGAACAAGGAAGCAGAAATGTCTCCAGAGGTAGTTCTCAGCCCACGTCCGTGGTTGAATGGAGTGTGGAATTTTACATTAGTGACGCAGCGCAGAGCTGCATTTGCATGTCATTAGAGGAGGGGTCCATTCTCCGACAGCCGACCAGCCGAATACTAGTAATTGGTTGTATAAAAATCGTTGTTGCGGAGATATGCATATGCTACGTACTAGTTATGGACTAAACCGTATGTAAATAAAACTTGGAAGTCGGAGTTTGATTCAACCTGTCGGTAGCACGCCCACGTGCACAGTTCCGATGCGTTGACAACATTGGCGGTTCATTTGCATGCAGGGCTCCATTTGCAACACGCAAACACGCTGTATAAATAATAAAATTACGCTTGCCTCATGCCCTCTTGTTGAATTACGAGATGCAATGTTACCACCAACTTCTGTATAATCTAGTCCTTACTTCGATACTCAGTTCCGTTTGCTTGTTTTCCCTGCTATTTTCAGCAGTTCATTTCCAGATCGTTGGTAAACACAAAGGAAGAGCGGTGGATAACTTTTCACGCGGCGCTCCCATTTTCAGGGAAGAATCTAGCCACACAAACGCGGCAAAAACGTTGTACTTAATATTATCAAACAGATTCAGGAAATAAGACACGTTATATTATGTATTTTCTCCCTGTTCCCGTCTACTGTGAATGTTACAACGTTCCTTATATTTCGCTATCTACTGGTATTTCATTTCATAATGTTACATATGTTTTATTTCGTTCCATTTCGTTCCATTTCGTTCCATTTCGTTCCATTTCGTTCCATTTCGTTCCATTTCGTTCCATTTCGTTCCATTTCGTTCCGTTTCGTTCCATTTCGTACTTTCGGTGGACCCCCTGGACCCGCCCGGGACCTCCCATATGATTCCTATCAATGTGACTGTCAATGGAGACCGCCTTCTTTTGTTACTCAAAAACAGTTTTAAACATATTGGCGGTATTGCGCCTTTACATCGGCAGGTATCGGCTCATTTGTACCACGTTTGCCGATTTTTAGCGCACCTTTTTAGTTAACTTTTCGAGGATTGTTGAAAAAAATTGGTGCAGTTATCCGAACTTGGTGACAATGCGCGGTGCAGTTATGCGGAGTCACTAACAATGCAGTGAATGGGAACCGGTTTGGGATTTTGGGATTTGGTGCAATTAAACGGAAGGTGCGTTTATCCGAGGTGCAATTAAGTGGCTTCTACTGTATCTAAATCAAATTATAACTTAAGCTATTAACAAACCAAAAATCATGATGATCCATTGACCCCTTCTTGAGTTATTACCAAATGAAGGGCGCACATCTGGCACACAGCTGGGTGACCTAAATCCCAAGCCAGGCAATCCCCCAAGTGTCCCTGAATTGAGGTCGAGTAACAGCTTTCAATGGGATTATACATTTCTCTCTTTGATTATGTAAATGAAGTCCCAATTTGCATACTATACATTTCATTATGTTAATCATCACCTAAGGTACCTGCGTACCAAAAGCAATAAAGATACACCAAACCCTGCATGAGTTATCCTCCTCCAAAGTTTCATACATAAAGGCCCACTGCAGCTCAAAACAAGTCGTCAAGAGGCCCAAACTTACACCACTTGTTCCCTGCCCCAAGACCCATCCACTATAAAAAAATCATGAACCTGGCGCCTCCAGAAAATTTCACCCCAAACTTTGAAGCTCCGCTGCAATACTTTAGATACCCGCTAGAAGGCCCATTATCGAACTTGACCTTCCTTTCTGTAAACCTTACCCACCCACTAAGTATCATGCAGAACCACCGACAGCTTCTCGAGTTATGTTGGCGACATACAAATACACATCCACACAAAGCCCGCTGCAGTACCGACGAAAAATGCCAGGGGAACCATTTTTGAACTTGACCTCCGTTTCTACAACATCTACACACCTGCAAAAAATCATGAAGATCCATCAACGTTTCCGTCACTTTTTTTGGCCTATATACAAACACAAAACATTCAAAGTCCGCTGCAGTACTGTTAAAAAACGCAAGGTGAACCATTTTTGAACTTGACCTTCCTTTGCACAACCACTACACACCTACCAAAAATCATAAATATTCATTGAAGTTTTCTTGAGTTATGCTTCTGACATACATACAGACCCACCCAACAGATTTTTCAACCGAAAACATAATCTTCCCGAGTACTAGTACTCGGCGAAGATAATTAGAATAAAAACTAACCACGTATTCAATGTGGACACTCTGTTCGCTGCCTGGGTTGAAGATAACGGCGAACACAACTGTCACGATAACGGAAATGATGATACCAACAAAAACAGCCACCATGCACCCTGGACGGGACCTGAAGAACACGCGACAGTTCTGACTGCACCTCGGGTCGTCATCACCAGCTCCTGTGAAACAATAAACGAACAGGGATGATTAAAGGGCCCTGCATATAGACGGAGGACGCCACAGATTACCTGCTGCCATTGATCCGGCCACCATTCACTGCATAAAGTGACATCATAGAAGGGGTGAAATCATTTAGTCATTGAAGGTCGGTCTCGTATAATCAAGCGTTTGAGTCCGACCAATATAATTCACCGCTGGAACTTACAGTTTGAATATCCGTCTTCAAGATGACTTCTACCAAAACAGATGCATGCTTATTTCAAGACAAAAAAATGTTGTTGCACACACATGAATGAGGTAAAATGTAACAGTATCTACGCCCCTTGGGCATGCAGACAAAAAAAATCTTCCTTAGACTTTGACCAAAATAACTACTGCACTAGCCGAGGCGACTCTGGTGGGAAAACGTATTTACTTGTTTATCATACAGTGAATATATACAAGTAAATACGACTTCCATCCAGATTCGCCTTGGCTAACTCCTGCACATGTGCACTTGGAACTGCCTGCTGGCTTCTTATTTACCTCTGCCCGGTTCCCTGGCTCTGCGTCTCCTGCAAGCTTCATCTTGTGCGGCAACAAACTCGGGATCCAAACCGGCGTACACGTTACTTGATGAAGCTGGCTGGCCCAGTCGACTGTCGTCCATCTCATAGAAAGGTTGTTGTTCTTTTTCCTTGTCGGCTGAGTCGGCATCCATCTCGTAAAAGGGCGGCTCTTCTTGTTGTTGGTCTTTGACAGCGGTGACATCCATCTTATAAAATGGTTGCTCTTCTTCGTCATTTTGGATCGCATCTTGTGCTGCCAGAAAGTCGGGGTCTAAATCGGCATACACATGGGTTGATAAATTCGACTGTTCATCGTCGTTCTTGTAATGCATGTGATTTTTATCATACTGGTAATATTTGTGTTCTCTGTCGTTTTCGTAATGTGCTTGTTCTCTGTCGTTTTCGTAATGTTCGTGTTCTCTGTCGTTTTCGTAATGTACATGTTCTCTGTCGTTTACGTAATGTGCATGTTCTCTGTCGTTTACGTATTGTGCATGTTCTCTGTCGTTTTCGTAATGTTCGTGTTCTCTGTCGTTCTGGTAATGGGCGTGTTCTCTGTCGTTTTCGTAATGTACATGTTCTCTGTCGTTTACGTAATGTGCATGTTCTCTGTCGTTTACGTATTGTGCATGTTCTCTGTCGTTTTCGTAATGTTCGTGTTCTCTGTCGTTCTGGTAATGGGCGTGTTCTCTGTCGTTTTGGTAATGGGCGTGTTCTCTGTCGTTCTGGTAATGGACGTGTTCTCTGTCGTTTTCGTAATGTTCGTGTTCTTTGCCGTTCTGATGATGGACATGTTCTCTGTCGTTTTCGTACTGGGCGTGTTCTATATCGTTCTCGTCATGTGCGTGTTCCCTATCGTTCGTTTTATTTGCATGTTCATTATCGTTCTCATAATGCGCGCGTTCTCTATCGTTCTCGTTATGCCCGTGTTCTCTCCCGTTCTCGTGATGCGCGCCGCCATGGTTTTGGAAACCAGCTTCTCCGTTTCCAGCACATTTAAAGACAGAGTCTTCGCCATAGTCTCTAATAGGCTTCAAAACTGCTCCAGAGTCTTCCCTTGCACGCAGTGCTTGTCTCTGCCAGTCGAGGATCCGTTTTGTGGACCAAAACCTCTGCCCTACCCGTCTGACGTACAGCGGGTTCGGCGGGCGGCAGGGGACATCGGCCGGCTGCGGTGGTGGCTCCTTCGGTTGGACCGCAGCGGGCCCAGACACTGAAATAGTAAGATAGAACTATTAGAACAAGAGTTCCGCGACCTCATATCTCCATGAACTATTCTGTTTATGCAAATGACTTACACATTTACATAATATATGCATGGTCAAGAACATCTTTGACTAACTTACACATGTTGCAACATTGACAGCCTATCATTTACCACTTAGATGAATTATGGAATCCTTAGAAGATTTTCACTATTACGCCACTGCAGTTCTAGAGCAAGCTGCTAGGGGTACTAAACCTACACCACGTCGTCATTACATCACAAGCTACCTGCCACCAAAAAATCAAGACCATAGCACATCCAGGTCAAAAGATACAAAAATGGAATTTCTGCTGCAGTACCAAGGTCACATACACGGGGCCCAAAATCGACCTTGAATTTTGGCTTCACAACACCCGCCTACATACCAAATATCATCGTAATCCATCAAGAGGTTCTTGAGTTATGCTGACTACTTTAGTGCGGAAACACAAACACACAGACAGACAAACAGACACACAGACACACCCAAAACTACATGTCTCCATTTTTCATGGAGATAATTAACCTTTTGACGTGAATAAGGATGTAGGAGGCCCACAACGGCAACTTTCGTTGGCCTACGCAAATCAATTCACCGCTTTCTTACACCCCGTTCATATTAACCCTATCATAGCCGGTTGAATTAATTTAAAGTTTAAATGATTAATCTAGCAGGATATCTTTGCCCAATATGAAGGCAAATTAACTGGTTAAATAAGGGTTCTAGCAGCTTAAACTGAAACGACCTCCTGAGGTGGCCAAAAAGAGTGTTCATCACATGATCATGTGTATGCATAAGACGCGCAGTGCCGGCATGTTTGTTACTTATAGTAAAGAGAGAGAGGCGCTTGTACAGACTATTACTATTAAGACCAACTTCAACCTATCTGGTACACAGAGCGATATTTTCTATGTACTGTTGGCGTGTCTGACTCCTATATCCATCTACATAGGTCAGTTCCTCCATAAATCATAAATCATAAATCAATCGAAACAGAATTACCCATACATGACTACATTGTAAACAATATACTGGTTTTGATAATATTTTGTTATAGGATAGATTAGCCTTATAGTATTGTTGATTTAATGCCATACATTGTACCATGAAGTTCATTCATTCATTCATGTTCGTTACTATGGTTACTGACACTATGGTAACGCAAGGAAATGAAAATTGCAACCTGCAACCATGCACGTAAAAGTATTCTCCAAGCAGATGTTTGGCTCTGGCTTTTTGTTGATGCTTCGACTTTAGGCTTTTTATATTGTACTGTTTTCTTTATGACTCGGCGGACACATAAGGAGAACAGGACAAATAAATAGAAAGTCCGGCAAAAACTCCTCAAGACACGCCAGAAACCAACTGGAGTCAAACCTCTGCTTGGAGAGTAAGGAAAAGATCCCAACACCTTTATCGAAAAGAGTAGGTGCTGCCCTTAGTGACTTTGGCTAAAAACGCAATTGCACTACAAGCTATTTTTGAAACCTAAAAATCGCTACTTTGTTCATGTCACTTCAAACGAGCCCTTTATAGTGATTCCTTTATACTGACCTACCAGACTAATAATGCCCGGTTGATGAATACAATAGACTTAAAACAAAATCTCATTATATCGGAGATGGATATATAAGTACGTGTACGGTACGACCTATGGTATATATATTATATGCAGCAGTTGTATATCTTAAGTACTAATTTCATAGTTTTTACCGTATGCTTAATAGGTAACAAAAATCGACATACCCGTTGCCTTTCGATGTTCATAAAGCTGGTCTAATTCGTCGTCTTCACGTGCTGACGGAGACGTTTGTGCCGATGTCTGTTCGCCTTTCACTGCCTCGCTCGGTGGTGAGGACGGCTCATTGTGTACTACAGCGTGAGTCGTGGTGGTTATTCTCTTCCCAACGTTGGGATGAGTATAATCGGGCGGAGTTCCGCGCGACTCCCGCCGCCCGGGCGCTGTTTCCCGCCGCCTTAGAGACCGCGTCTTCTCGATCGGCCTAAAAACTACCCGGTCGCCGCTTATTTTTGCCTCCCAAACTTCCATATCTCCAATTTCGGCCATATCATCCGTATTGTCTCCCGTATGGAAAGGTTTTCTGCCAAGTCAAATCCTCTAAAATGAGGCTTAATGTTTCTCTCCAAGCTCTCAAAAATGACACAACCGCACACAGGTGTTATTTTAGTGCTGTTGCCATGGAGAGGAATTTTCAAACGACGTTTTGATAACCCGCTTACGCACAACAGGCTGAGGTATTTCTTCCGAATTTGATTAGTCTGCTACCTAACGCTGCACTGTTACAGGGAGGTGGTAAACATTTGCTTGTTCCGTTTTCATTTGCAAGTAAATGATATCCTTTTTTCCCGGAGAGGGAAATATATAATTTATGCAAGCTAAGAAAGTGTGACTTAGAAGAAGTTCATACCGGTTTCGTCATTTCAACGTTACGTGTCATAAACACGAAATGAATATGGAGCAAAATAATATTAAAGAAGAAGTAGGTTAAGTCTATTACTTACGTCGTGGAGGCCGTGTTTGTTGTCCTTTGTTTGAGAACAAACAGAGCGGGTCAAAATTTAAAATGGAAGTTACAAAAATGTAGATGTGACGTCATCTAACTTTTGCCAACTTCTGCCACCTGCCAACCTACCCTGGTCATTGGCAGAAGTTAGACTAAGTAATTTGGGACATAATATGACGTCACATCTACCTCCCGATGTCCTCAAAACTACTCGGTAATGATCGTAACTTCTGCCAACTTCTGCCAACTTCGATTTCTGCCACTTACTGGACATACCTCTTTGGTTCTGCACGTACACATTCTACTCATTCTTCGTTTTCACGTGACGTCACAATCGCGTTCGAACGTGAAGTCGGCCATGTTGGATGATAAGCTGTTCGATCTCTGCATGGCTGTGTGTTGTGACGGTGGCATGGACCCGTCTCTGGAAGGCAGCTGTTTTATTCAGAAAATAGTTTGATTAGTTAACTGCGAGCCCAAGGAGTACAGGATACGACCTACTC
Source organism: Branchiostoma lanceolatum (assembly GCF_035083965.1). Classification (NCBI taxonomy): domain Eukaryota; kingdom Metazoa; phylum Chordata; class Leptocardii; order Amphioxiformes; family Branchiostomatidae; genus Branchiostoma; species Branchiostoma lanceolatum. Next base: position 30,767,568 of record NC_089724.1, read on the forward strand.
ACCGTTTCTGACACTGATGAACAGACTTGACACGACAGTGGGGCGGTTACGAACACAGGAGGTACACTCCAGCGATGGGCACTCCTATCCCAGCGCATACCTTGTCCCTAAGACTTTGACAACAAGTCTGAACCAGTTCAACCACCTCTGCAATAGGACAGATGAATGCATGTTGTACACAAAAGCAGCATTTCTCAAGTTCAAGGTTGTGCAGTTACACCCATTCATGGATGGTAACGGACGATTGTCGCGAATCCTAAAGAACTGGGTGCTACATACGGAAGGTTTACCTTTCATTATTTCAATCACCAATGACGGCCACAAGAGGGCGAAAAGTCATTACATGCAGGCTTTGAAGAGTGCTGACAGGAATAGGGCTAAAGGTCATGTGGCATTTTTGATTCAATATTAATACTGCACACCAAACTGTTGGAAAGTCTTCCAATCAGAGGTGGACAAATTTGATAACAGAGTTTGAATGAAAATAGCACTGGACACTTTGGAAACAATGAAACAACCCACAGTTTCAAGAAAATTTTGTGAAAACTTTCTACCTTCCATGTGGTGTCAATTAAAAGTTCAAAGTGCTCATGATCAGGTAGATATTCATATAGAAATTCTGACTGTACTGTTTGCAGTGGTTTTGTGTTTGTAGTTTCGGGCGTAAGCTCTCATAGACTCATACACTACAAATTCACACAGTAAACTTGCTCTGTCTTATCCATAAATGTGGCCCAAGACTTAGATGCTTTACATTCAATCTCAAGAGGGCCTACCTAGCCAACGCTACATGTAGGTACCGACAGTACTCATTTTCACGAAAGTGGAGTAACAAAATTCATGTGGAGTACCTTTTCCAAGTTAACAACATATGATTGTGGCGTGCTAGAGATTGAATCCCAGAACGTTTAGATCCTGAGTCAACTGGTCTGGCCACGTGGCAACACAATACCACCAGTTGAAGTAAACTTAAAATTGGAAGAGTTTGCTGCCCTGGGATGATTATGATATTTCACCTGGCATCTGCTTGGCCGGATTAAAGTGTATGTCTTTGATCCCTTTTGATAGTGATTTTGAATTTTACATGTCTGACTTACATGAAATCCCTGAATAAATCATTACGTTTACTTAGAGTTAGATGTTCTGGTAAATGATAGACATTCATTTCATTATCTTCGCCAAGAAGACTATGTTTTTGGTAGCATTTGTATGTGTGTATGTTTGCTTCTTATATGCAAGAACATATAGTGACACAATAGATTGATTGTGCATTTTATTTTTTTGGAGAACATGACGGTAGAATTGTAAGTAGTATTCATTGTGCACAGTGCCATGTTTCCTTTTATATTCAGTACACACCTTCCTCATAAACAAACATGCAATTTTGAGATCTGTCATTATCTGCTTATCTGTTATGAAAGATGCCTGAGGATAGTTTTTACCAGAGAGTCAGCAAGAGTTTATAATTAGTTATTGATATGAAAGCAGAGAACTTAGAGGAACATTGTACTTGAATCTGATCTTCCTAATACCTGAGATCGTAAATGGCAATGCAGTCTTCACTGCAGCATAACTCATTGGCTTGGCTTCGCTGGCGAAGATTTCAGGGGTTGAGTCCACGTCTGGTACATGCCCTCTGGTGGGAGCATAACTATATAAAGCTTTAAGCATCAACTTTCACAACGTGAAAATAGCAGTCTTATTAGACACAATATAGTTCACCTATTTGACACAATATAACACTGGTAGACATAATATAGCACACTTAATAGGCATAGTATGATACACTTATAAGACACAATGTAACACTTATTAAGCACAATATAACACTTATCAAACACAATATAGCACACCTCTATAACACAAACACCATATGGAATCATTTGCGTGTGCGTATAGTACATCACTTTGCAGCATTTTTCTAATACCTGAGATCGTAAAATGTCACAGTAGTCTTCACGTAGCATTGTCTTAGATATCAGCTTTTCAAAGTCTTAAGTACATGTATCAGCTTTCAAGGACCCTGAATGTCTATTAGACGAACGTTAACAGTTTGGTGTATACAGGCAACAATTGAAGGCTTACTTTCGTCATTGTTTATTTTATAACAATACAAAGAAAAATGAGTCGTGTCTGATACATTACTTCATCATACTGTCCCTGCCGTTTCAATGTTCAACCAGATTTAATATTTACTTTGTCACACTAACAATATACATACTCCTGAGAATATTAGGTCAATATAAACAGGGCATCTTATTTGCCTTCTAAATTCATGATTTAGGCTTAGTATATACTGGTTGGACAACATTAAGACATGGACTGGCCTGAGCACTGCACAGCTGATCAGAGAGGCCGAGGACAGAACAGGATGGGCACGGATCACTGCGGCTGGCTGCCATGACGCCCATACGACCATTGAGGTCATGGGTCATGAGTGAGTGAGTGATATACTGTTAAAACCAAAAGGCATTCTTAAAATAGTCATGCTTAGTTGACATAGTTAGCTGTATAAGTAATATACCCAGTATACAATTGAGAATAACAGAAACCCCACAGGAAATGCCACCCTAGACCACACATCAATGCTGCAGGGTTTCTTGTACGTGATATGTTCGCTCTTTCCCGACTTCTGTGCGTTGGTTACAGCTAGTTCTTCATCCACGGCGTCAGACACCTGTACCGGCTCACTGTTATCTGATGAGGTAGTTGGAGTTCCCTGAGTTGGTTCTTTGGCTTGTGGAATCTGCTGCTGGGAAAAAGTAGCGGCAACAGAACTCCCCCTCCCCAATTTCTCTTGGATCCCGCGGTCTCCCCTCCTCTTCACGGTTGTCTGACCCACCATCACACGAGATGTCGTATTTGCATCCTTGACGAGTGTGCCTTTGTCGTCACCGTCTATGTCATTGCCGCATTGGTGCTGTGGTGTTTTGGAGGTGAGCTTGCTTGTAGGTGGGATGATCAGTTCCCATCCTGATGATGGCTGCATGGAGTTTGCCTTCTGGACGGTCGAGCGTACCTGGTTTGCTGTCTTCAGGAAGCGTTTGCTTGGCGGAATCACAATCGGCGGATCTTCCTGGGTGACATCTATGTCATTGTCCCCTTGGTGCTGTGGTGTTTTGGAGGTGAGCTTGCTTGTGGGTGGGATAATCAGTCCCCATCCTGATGGCTGTGCCTTAACTGCCTTAGTGTTTGCCTCCTTAACAGTCGAGCGTACCTGGTTAACTGTCTTCGTGAAGCGTTTTCTTGGAGGAATCACACCCGCCTGCTCTCCCAGAGTGTCCTTGCTGTCGCCCTCTTGTCCTGTGCTGCCTTGGCACTGGGACGTTTTGGATATGTGTTTGCTTGTGGCTGGAACGATCAAGTCCCTTCCTGAAGACTGTACCCCGGCTGATTGGTTAAACTTGGAGCCAGCTGAGGGCTGTACCTTCTGTCTGTCAGCACTGGCTTGTCGTGCCTGCACCAAGTTTACCAATCGCGCAATGCGTTGTTTTCTTGGTGGAATCACAATCGACTCGCCTTCCCGAGTGTCATTGTTGTCACCCTTTTGGATTGCGTCGTCTTGGTGCTGAGGCGTTTTGTTCATGTTCTTGCTTGTCGATGGAATGGCCAAGTCCCATCCCGATGACTGTACAAGGGCTGCTTTGTCCGACTTTGAGTCGGCTGAGGGCCGCACCCTGTTTCGACCAACACTGACTTGGCGTACACGTACCTGGCTGACCACTTCCGCGACAGGTTTGCTTGGTCGAACCACAGTCGTCTGCTTTTCTCTATTCGCAAGGATGTTGGCACGGGTTTTCGCTCCATTCTGTTCAATTTGTTTCCCCTTTTGAACGATAGAGAAGCGAGAGAAATGTTATTTTAGAAGGTTGGTGTAGCCATCACACTAGCCCAAGGAATTAGCTCTGCAAGGAAAACCATTCCAAAGTGTTTAAAGTGTTTTAGTCCGTCTTTGCAAGAGCTACTAGTATCTTTGGGTACTCTTTGTGCTACAAGTACAGCATGGGCACCTTGAATTGTTTTATTACGTCGTTGTAAGACACATCATACAGCAGCAGCCTTCATTGGCTGAATTGAAGTTTGATTTACAATTAGAATTCGTCTAAAATCAATAAAGTCAAAGATACATTAATGAGCTAAACATTACAAACGTTACAATACTTAATCAAAAATATATGTGCTATTTGGCGGCGTTTACACTTTGTCGTTCAGTATTTCAACCAGGTAAGTCAGTGTAGTCTTCCGATGTCTAGCGGTTCTACATTTGAATTGTGTTGTTGAAGAGATTCCTCAGTCACGTGTAATAACAGTTACAAGAATATTACTCAAACAATGACTTAAAAAGAAAGGTAGCGAAATACTCACTCCATGAAAAAGACGTCCAGAAGACGTTGACAATTTGGAGGTGCGTATTTCGCTACCTTTCTTTATAAGTCACTGTTTGAGGAATATTCTTGTAATTGAATTGTGTTATCTTGTATTTAGACCTAAGGTTCTTGCCATAGGATATGGAGACTCACACGGTTCGTAGAATCGTAGGCAACCATTTCGAGAACGTCGTGGAGCTCAACAAGGAAGTAGCTTACTAGACATTGCTTGGAGTTACCTATAGGCGTGACAGGCCGTTTGACGTAATATAACTAGCCGTATGCCTAACTAATATGACGTATTACGTCGAAGGGCGGTTTTACTCGCTAGAAAATGCAGATACAGATAAAGATGAAAGCTGCTGATGTCTTACCTTCTTGTTTTGTGGATTATGCAGGTGGTGAACCACGGCGTACTCAAGGATCACCATGAACGCGAAGGCCAGGCAGAACACGTACCAGAGGTCAATAGCTCGTATGTAGGAAATCTGGAGTTTACAGAAAAGAAATCAATGAATGAAGAATTTTATTGTATACATATACCCACTGGGTTAACTTAAGTACAAGTCACAACAAAATAAGAGTACACAGATACATATATACATTGCCATGTTACTACAAGAATTATCAACAAGATAAAATGAAACCCACTCATTGATAAAAGATCCAACCTGTACGACAAAATGATGTGTCATTGAACGCCTATGGAACTCTCGGTATTCATCTTACTTACATGCGGCATTTTCTCGATCTGACCACCTAGACGAACAAGCATGAGGAAGGTTGTACATCCCAGGGCCACCCTAGCGGATGTCTCCGAGTAGTGCACCCAAAATGACATCCAGGACACTGCCACGACTGTAGATGTTGGAGTGTAGACTCGGAGAATGTAGTACGGCAGGCGGCGTTTGAAGTGGATTCTGGCTTCTAGAGTCGAGAAAGTGTCGGCCGGAGAGCCAGCTGAAAGGTGAAACATACATTTCGTAAATGTGAGTTGTATTTTTCCCCAAGAATTCCCCTGTTGATGAAAGATGGTCATGCCACAACACACAACACTTCTGTCAAGTCTGCCAATATATTCATTGGGACAACCATAACGTAGATATCCTTAAGCCAAAACTAACTTAAAGCTACATGGATCCGTACCGAATACTTCTGACGAACGACATTGAACACCGACGTTAACATAATATGATAGACTACAGATGAGTAGCGTGTAGGTTTATTGCAAATTCCTGCCCGTAGGCTAATTGCAAGTACATGTACATGTACATGTAGCACGGAGTGGACGGACAGACAATGATGAAAAATATAACATATGACTGCTCTAGTCTTAGCTACTGACATTAAGTGCTAACTTATTGGGCTCGGCTTCTTTTTCCGAGGCAGTGGAAGACGAATGATCCCACTTTTTCTGTAATGTGTGGGTTTTGTGATGGTAAGAGGAGAGTAGTTTTCTTTCCGTCTGTGAACGTGGAGAAATAAGGATGGAAAATGGTGGCCTCTTTAAACAGCTCATTTCTCTCGTGGTCGTAGAATGGGAAACTTGACATAAAATGTGTTTCGTCTTCCATCTTGTTTGACATGCAGTATTTACAAGTTCTGTCGCACACAGGTACGTTTTAGTAATAATAAAAAGAAACAAAGAATTGTGCACGTACACTGAGATCCATTGCAAGTCGTCGGGATGACCTGACAGGCACCAGAGTACATTGAACACTTCTTACACTCCGGCTCGCTGACGTCACAGAACCGCAGGTTCGGGCAGTAGTCGGCCTCCACTCCCAGGTCACAGCTTTGATGGAAGTACGGGCATCCCTTTCCTGGAACGTATCAAAGGATACAGTCACTAAAGACACATTTATTTCATGTTATGCGTAATCTGCTACTTAAAAGTGAAACATGTCGTTTCGCCTAAATATGCCAAGCATCCAACTATTCATCAAAATTCTCTTGTTTTACATATCAAGACAGTAGCGCCTACCGGAAATGTAAAACTTAACTTTCCCTTGACAATTTTTTAAGCTTGTATAATTTTTCCAGTCAAATCATTCTCTATCAAGAACAGTTTGCATCTCGGATGGATGTGGACTAATACTTTTTGTACCCGTGCATACCTGTAAAAAGCGATTTAGGAGCTTCCATGTTTCAGTTACAATTAAATATTTCGTGCCCATCCATGTAATACATTCTGCCATCTGTTTTATTTCTGTCAAGTCATCAACGCGGATTTGAGAAAAAATAATAAACATTGACCTTCGCGACGAAATGACCCGGCGGTAGCTAACAGCTCAGTCTTTGCCACGACAAATTGAGAGTCCATATCCGTCAGGTCCACAACAAGCGGCGCCCTTCCTCCCTCAGTCACGAACACTTGGAACGCAACCCCTCCATCTTTGGAACAAACATGCCAACAATTAGGAAATCTAACAATGGCATTCTGATGATAAGAACTTGTACAGTCCATAGATTAAGTTTTAGATTTGAAAAATGTAATTTTTTAACCATATACAACATTGACGTCATATTAAATAGCCATGCATACACATTAGCTGAAATTACATATTGGGTTGGGGTGATTAAAATTCTACTAGAATAAGTGTAAAAAAATACATACATCCATGTAGTTTGATGGAGCATATTTGGCTGTCAAACGGATAGTTTCTCAAGTCCATCAAGCACGATACCCGCAGTTTCTTCCTATAGTAAATAATCAAAGACGTGCGAGATTTAGAGACGGACTGTGTGAAGCTGTGATTGTGTTTTGACGAAAGGCTCCTCATCCTCTAATTCGCGGAGACGCCATCGGATCGGAAACTATACTAACTGTTGTTTTCCTTACTAGCATCTTCAAAGTTGAGCCAGTTCACTGAAAACAAAGGATGATCTTATCGACAAATCACTACGTTTTTTGAAAGGGTCTAAAAATACATGCAGCTACAAAACAAGTAGTTTCATAGACATACTTGAGCTTGTGACTTATCTGTCCCTCTGGTGACAGCCACGTCGACACAGTTCCAGATTCTGGCCCGTTGTCTTCTTTCCCGACTGACGTCATCTCGGAGCTTGTTGTGACTGACCACCTGGCCTTGACCGTCCTACCGAACTGGACAGACGGTAGCCACAACACGTGACTTGGCACGGGGATCCAGCCGGACCCGCCCAGGGTCGCCAGTCGCTCGTCTGTCCAGGCAACGGTGAACGTGGCAGTGATGTTGAAATCCTAGAGGGGAGAACAAACGAAACATGAATAATCGTATCGTGGAAGGTGTAATGTATGGCTAGAACCATTCACCACTGACATTGTAAGAGTAACATATGAAATGGCTTTATCCAGTCTATGATCTTCAGGCATTCACAAGTACAAGTATGTAATGCCAACAATAGACAAAATTTAGGTAATGCCTAATGGCTATGTCAGTCAAAAGTCTCTAATGCTAGCATTACTGGTTACATTGGGGAAAATCAACTCTCTTGGATCTTACCATGGTTTTCTCAGACAGCCACCCAATGCTTTCCAACTTCACTCCTGATGACGTTGGAAGTGGCTCCCCTAATATGACGATGCGTAGCGGAATATGTAAACAAAAATGCAAGATCGGCGCGGATTGCATATGAAGTTTCACGATTTTACGCACAACAACGAGTGTAACATATGGATACACGGTGAATAGAAAGTGACATTGGTTAAAGCCATTAGACCGACTCCACCTGTCAATAAAACTTAACCATTCAACCAATAAGACATAGGTTGCAGGTGTTTGAAATTTGCTTTGCCTTTCTACATTTTGACCGAGGATGAAGGGTACTATACTATGGTGTCGTCCCATTGATATTCTTACCTTTCGACATGTCGACAGGACTTTCTTGTGCGTCGTAAGTCTCGGGTAGAGCCTCGCCTGTCTCCCATCGAGTAAACTCCTCCATAGTTCCACCGTCTGACGGAGCCAAAGGGTCTGAGAACAAAACAGACACGTTGATGAAGGTCAGACATCAAAGTAGGCAACGTAACAGTTACTCAAGCAACTGGATAAAGTTTGAAAACGGTCAGTTTCAGACAGCCAGTCGAGACACTAGCGTTTCGTTCACTCTTTTACAAAAGAGCGGATGCTGTCTAAAACATCTGACCGTTTCCAAATTTCTAAAACGTCTGAATGTTTCTAAATTTCATCCAGTTTCATCATGTTTCCAAGGAGGTTAACTTTGATTTGACCTTGTGTAACAGATACTTAATAGCTTGTACTGTCGTACTTTCCTGTATGTACCTGTCATCGTCACAATCCTGCAATGGTGACGGCATGGCAAGAATCGATGCATTCAACTGGATAAGTTAATATTTTCTTTGGTCATCGAACAAGTAATTGGTGGCACACGGTCACCTGCCTTGGTGCGTCATAGACCAACAACGTATCAAAAACGGTCATTTAATCATAACCTCATATACATGCAAATGTCCATCAACTAACATGACGTCTGTGACGTCACGCGTGGACACCCAATGGTGAGGTCACCTACCTGGCGAGGGCGTCGTCTGTGCGACGGTTGGGCCGGCAGTCGATGTACAATGTGGCTTCAGTGGGCCTGTGTACGACAAAGAGAATACCGTTTTTCCGTCCAAGAGGAAGTAAAATAAGCCATATACACCTGGGATCTAGGCCAACAATCATCCCTGATTAGAGACGGAGGACGCCATAGGCTATCTGCAACATTTGAACGTCTATTCGAGTCACGCGTCCGTCATCTGCATATCATAAAAAATCTCCTGCTGTATTTGGCCCGTCAAACCTAGTACCTGTATTCTCCAAGCAGAGGTTTCGATCTGGTGGCTAGGGCGCTGTCCGGAAAGGGGGGCAGCGTTAAAAATAGCGCCCCCTCCTCGACCCCATCGAAACCTCTGCTTGGAGAATATCGTACCTGTACACGTCTGTACTTCCACACGGTTTCCGGTACAGTTTGTTCCTCCGTGCAGGGGCTGACTGCAGGTACGGTTCCGCGTCTGGTTGCCAAGTCCACACGTAGTGATACAAGTAGACCAAACACTCCATGGCGACCAAACACCATCGACTTCGATAGAAGAAAACAAACAGTAAAAATACTCAGCGTGTTTATTTGAACATCTTCTAGTTTTGGTAAAGTTGTATGAAGTCTTTAATCAAATTCCCAAGAAGGTAGTCTTCAAACGAAGATTTTGTACTGTCAAAACCCAGATAAATCGTGATTAATATCAGCTCAGTAACTACAGATCGCAAAGATTCACATCTAATTATAAATGTATGTGTTGGCTATCTACCTGGACATGGCCCGATGTTCAAACATGCCCTCGTTTGAAGAGAGTCCCCGGTGCAGGTGGCCACACTACCGGTACCGTTGTTGCCGGGAGCGGTGGTGCATGTACGGTGTCGTGTTTGGTTCCCAGCGCCACAGCTGACCGTACAGACAGACCACTGCGTCCAGTCTGACCAGCTGTATGCAACTGTTAACATTCAACAAGTTTTGATCATATCGTTGTCATCTCAGTAAATATCATCAATGTGCACTGACTGTATACTTGAGTACTCAGATGATTCAGTCTAGCTCCTTTCTTTTTGTATGCTTGCTGTGTATGCAAATGATCTGATGGCCATGGCTTTGAAGAAAGGACATACTTTACCTCCAAGACTACGTCTCGACACAAGATTTCACAAATTATTTCTCGAATGTTGAAGAAACAAACTTACGTGTGCTCATTGCAGCAGAGTAGTAGCTGTCTGCAAAGTACCCGTTTGGGGTGAACACTCTCATCTTTGCCCTAAAAGTCGGATTTAAGAAAATGAGGGTTTCAGACAAGGAAATATTTATTGAATAGCTTCATCAGAGTAGATGGTCATAGGAAAAAAAACCTTTTCAGTACAGGACCTAAAAGGCAGTAACGTATACCTGACTTACCTTCCTTGGGGCCTCAGGGACTAGTATTCCTTGCCGCGTGGTGGCGTGATGGCAAAGATCTGGTCCCGAACGTAACTGAGTCTATATTCCCCTCGTCATGGGGCAAGGGCTTATAAAGTCCAGTCATTCCCCGAAGAAGGTAGTCCATGAGTTATAGGTAAGTAAGCCACAGGGATGCCTTTAAACTAGTGTATTTAGATTCTTATTTTCCAAGGAAAGACTTCATTCTAACATGAGATAAATCAAGAAGATTAGCAAAATTTGTGTTGTTTGATAATTTAGCAATTCCAATGAGATGAATACTTCGTCATGTATTACCCTGTGATTTTGCTACATAGATACCTACCTATAAGTAGTGGCGGGTTTGAGTGGCCCGTTGCAGTAGAGGGTAACGTTTGGATCGGTGCAATTCTCTCCACCAATGGTGAAACTTATATCCTGACTTTCAGTGCTTCTCTTCTGCCTCAGGCTGCTAGTGAACGGATATGGAGCGAGGCTGGACACTTGATAAGGCGGAACTGGACTGAGCCCCTGCACGTCATACCAGCTGTAAGTCTGGGCGTTCCGTACGAGTCCTGTTTCCATAGAGTCATTCAATCCTGGACGGGAAGATGGACAAAAGATACATAGTAGATTCTACAAGCTCACCAGGAGGGAATTGGCGTGTTTGGTAAATCGTAAATTTGACTATTTCGTTCCTTAGGCTGCGGTCACACCAGCAAACTAAGGGCATTTCTGCGATTGTCGTGCATGCGTCGAACAAAATCCATCTCTCTTGTAACGTCTTGCTGTCGAAATGGCGGTCTTAGACGTCCCTGTCGGTGATTGATTCTATCAGTATCACAGCCTGCTATAAACTTATACGACATCAAAATCGTACGACGACCTACAACGAATGTGACCGCCCCATATCGGTAGCCGTTATGTTCCCTCATATGCCGCCCCTGCACGACATACGAAAAATGGACATCGTTCTAGTTTACTGGACCTTTTGGTAGACAAACTAACCTGTAACATCTTCTGCTACAATAACAGTGAAATGGGTAATCATGCTCAGGCCGAGAGAAAACATCTGGTCACTGAACGTCACAGCTATGGTGGATTCTGTGATGGTGCCGTTGTCCACAAGGTCTGGTTTTGCATCGGACGTCACGCTGGGGACTACAGAACAAGGTAAATGTATCTATCAACGATGATTTAATGCAATATGTTATCAGAAAATCTATACCAAACATGAACAGATATGAGGAGAACATTGAATTAGCTACATGTACGTTTGGAACCGCATTAGTTGTTTTTTCCGCAACGCCACCATGCGGCAAAGGGAAGCAACGTTCATTACAACCTGATGAAGGCAGTTGAAAGCAGCCGAAACGTCGGTGTGGAAATTGTTTTGTCAAAGAACGTTACTACTCTCTCAAAAATGTCATTGCCCTTGATGAAAACAACGACATGGACATTAATCAAGTTGAATTGTGAAGAAATAGGGTTGTTATAACGTTGTGCAGAGAACGTTACCATAGCAAGCCTGATCTTGTCCACAAGCTTGCGTCTGATTCACATCACCGGTACAGTTGGCACCACCGTGTTGGGGCAGCGGACGGTCGCAACTGCGCCTGCGCGTCCTGGTACCATTCCTGCAGGTCTCAGTGCAGTTGGACCAAGACGTCCATGGAGACCAGCCGCCATCAACTATAACAAAGGGAGCAGAACTCGCGGGCTATTTTTCATTACACCCTCACCACAGGTCACGATAACTGTCATAAAGGGAACTTCTTAATTACAATCTAACCTGTCTTTAGTCACCACTCAAGGCATTTGACGAAAATTATCACAGCCGAGAGGTGCCAATATAGACAGGAGTTTTAATGTTTAGGTCAATGGAAAAAATCATAATCTAAGGGATAACGCCAGGTGGTCCTGACGTCATGGTTATCGGTAAAGGTTTGACTATTGCTTTTGGTGGATCTACAACCGTTACGATAAAGTAGAACGCAACTATGATAGTAGATGTTGTCAGGTGTACCTGCGCAGGGAGGCAGGAAATCACACGTCTTTTCGTCTTCTAAGGTCCCAGTACAGTTGGCACCGCCGTACAGTGGCGCAGGGTTGTCACAGCTTCGGTTCCGTGTCTTGTAGCCGACACCACAGCTCACGTTACAAGTGGACCACAAACTCCACTCGGACCAGCTTCCATCAACTGCAAATTGCACACGAGTTTGTCAACATCGTCTGCAAACTGATCATGCGCGGACTTTAAGACAATTCGCTTTCTTAAATCTTAAAAAGATTCTAAAGATGTCAAAAGATTATTACCCCTAAAGCAATTTCACACAACCGTTTCATACCGACACAAGGCTGTCCGCTGTCGCAGGTTCGTGCTTCTGTGGGACTCCCGGTACAGTTCGAGCCGCCATGTTGGGGAGGTGGGTTGGCACAGCTGCGGCTGCGTGACTGCTTGCCGAGTCCACACGTGGCGTTACAAGCGGACCAGGAAGTCCACTCAGACCAGTTCCCGTTAACTAAACAAGATTCAGTCAGAACCTACTGTACTTCCGAAGTTAAAACGACTTGAAATCAACTCAGACGCTCATAAAAATCTGAATGATAAATTGAGATATTTCCGTCTCAAGAAGAGATGTGCCTTTATGTCTGTGCCGAATTTCAACACATTTCATACGAGAATGAACCTGCTATCATACTAATATAATAGCATTACTTTCTGACTTCCTCTCGTATATCATGTTTGAAAATCACAATGGTCACTGTCTTGCAGTGCTGTGGCAGTACAGATTCTGTGATTAAGAAGCTGGCAACATGACGATTTCATTTCTTTGTCAAGAAATGTCTCCCCTATTAATGCGCAGACTTTGAGGTATAAAAAACACTCACCAGCACATGGCCTGCCGCTGTCGCAGGTCCTAACTTCCTCCAGAATCCCGGTACAGTTCGTGCCGCCATGTTGGGGAGGTGGGTTGTCACAGCTGCGACTGTGTGACTGCTTGCCGAGTCCACACGTGGCGTTACAACTGGACCAGGAAGTCCACTCAGACCAGTTCCCGTTAACTAAAAAAGATTCAGTCAGAACCTACTGTACTTCCGAAGTTAAAACGTCTTGAAATCAACTCAGACGCTCATAAAAATCTGAATGATAAATTGAGATATTTCCGTCTCAAGAAGAGATGTGCCTTTATGTCTGTGCCGAATTTCAACACATTTCATACAAGAATGAACTTGCTATCATACTAATAGCATTACTTTCTGACTTCCCCTCGTATATCATGTTTGAAAATCACAATGGTCACTGTCTTGCAGTGCTGTGGCGGTACAGATTCTGTGATTAAGAAACTGGCAACATGACGATTTCATTTCTTTGTCAAGAAATGTCTCCCCTATTAATGCGCAGACTTTGAGGTATAAAAAACACTCACCAGCACATGGCCTGCCGCTGTCGCAGGTCCTAACTTCCTCCAGAATCCCGGTACAGTTCGTGCCGCCATGTTGGGGAGGTGGGTTGTCGCAACTGCGGCTGCGTGACTGCTTGCCGAGTCCACACGTGGCGTTACAACTGGACCAGGAAGTCCACTGAGACCAGTTCCCGTTAACTGAAAAAAAACACCCACAACTATCAGAACCAACTGTTTTTTTTTAGACACTGGACGAAACTGTTAACCTTCGACTCAGTCTTTCTAAGGCACCCGGACGAGGAATATGTATATCTGGAATATGTCACTTGGGATACACCATCCTAGGGTACTGCTACGGACTGGACCTTACCCCAAAGTTAAATATTTGACTAGGGCTCATATCATGTTTGTGAATACAAAACAGCGTATAATCACTTTGCTATAGCTGTACAAGATATGTGAAAATCGGACTCTTAGCACACATAACAATGTCGCTTCTGTAGATTATCATGAACGCCAGAAATGCCTTTTTTCTTTATACGCAAACTTACTCGCGCATGGCTGCTCGCTGTCACAGGTCTTGAGTTCCTCCATTGTACCGGTACAGTTCGCACCGCCATGTTGGGGAGGTGGGTTGTCGCAACTGCGACTGCGTGACTGGTTGCCGAGTCCACACGTGACGTTACAACTGGACCAGGAAATCCACTCAGACCAGTTCCCGTCAACTGAAAAATATATCAGAACCTACTGTTTGGTTTTTTTGAAGACTGGCCGGAACTGTTCGACTCAATCTTTCTAATAAGTCACCCGGACGAGGAACTTATTTAATTAAGTGTACAACTGAAATATGCCACTTGGGATACAAGGTCCAGGGTACTGTTTCGCAATGAACCTTACCCCAAAGTTAAATATTTTACTAGGGTTCATATTCATGTTTGCGAATACAAAATAGCATATGCATGATTACCATGCTGTGGCTCAGTACAAGATATGTGAAAATTGGCCTCTTATCACACATAACAATGTCGCTTCTGTAGATTGTCATGAACTCCAGAAATGTCTTCCCTCTTAATAATGCACAAATTTAAATTCTTACTCGCGCATGGTTGTCCGCTGTCACAGGTCTGAAGTTCCTCCATTGTACCGGTACAGTTCGCGCCGCCATTTTGAGGAGGTGGGTTGTCGCAACTGCGCCTGCGCGACTGGTTGCCGAGTCCACACGTGACGTTACAACTGGACCAGGAAGTCCACTCAGACCAGTTCCCGTTAACTGGAGATAGATATTAAAAACATTTATAACGTCAACAAATGTCATTGAAAAACTGAATCGCACAGGTAGAAAAACTAATGCATGTAGGTATAACTGAAAACATGGTGGCCTCACCCTCAGCCGGACATGGCTGTCCGGTGTCGCAGACCTGGGTCTGTTCGGAGTCACCGGTACAGTCCGCTCCGCCACCCAGCGGGCGGGGATTGTCGCAACTGCGGCTGCGCGACTGGTTGTCGAGTCCACACGTGACGTCACAGCCGGACCAGGAGCTCCATTGTGACCAGTTGCCATCAGCTGAGGGTTTGTCATTTTTAAAAAAGTTTCAAAGTTTTCGATCGCTTCAGGATAACTTTACTGCAATGAGTGCAATCACTCAATTCTTTTAATAAGAGTAGGCGACTTGCTATATATGTCACAACATACAACCAAAAGCGCACCCCAGGCTTAGCACGTCAGTAAGAACCTTTGTTAAAAGATGTGGAATGAAATAGTTAAGCCAGTATTCATATTGGTAATACATTTCATTTATATTCACATTCAAGCCTACATGTATAACATACAAACATGATTATTGTAAGGACAACCTCATATTTTCGGTTGACAAATATGAATGGAATGATTGTTAAGGTCAGGGTCATTTTTTGCTCAAAGTAGGGGGAGAATCAAACCATTCAATTTTCTAAATGTGTATGGAGCTTCCGTCAATTTCTTAAATACCTTATGTATACATTTACTGTAATTCTCAATCAGATTCATGATTTTGTAACTTAACGTTATGTCACACTGACGTGATGTTATGGATGACATCCTCGGGACACACCGAAACTGATGCAACTTTTAAAGAAAAGATTGGCACTGAAATTAGTGAGAGAAAAAATGTTTAGATTGACGAGTCTGACCTGTAATCTGGTACACCTCATTTGCCCCTCCCCCGCCCTCGCCGTCCGCTGCACAGGCTGTGGAAGGTCCGTACATGTTGTAGGTGTTGTTCGCATCAGACCCGAAGCACTGTCCACTATGTTGTACAGCAAACACGATAGCACCACGAGTAAGTGCTGCCTCGTAACACTTATCTATGGCGTTCTGACGTTCTTGATAGCTACCATCCAATCGTGTATCTGTCCCCTCGAGCATCGTAAGGGCGCGGGCAGATGATCTGTCCGCCCAGCAACCCAGGCTGGTGTACCCACGGCTTTCGCGTTCTGTGTGAGGAATGAGGTATTACTGTGATGATTATATATAACCGTGTAGTTCTCCTGCACTTGTTCTTAGGGACTAGCCAAAGACCGTGTAACAAAGTTCACCCAGACCAGTTCGTTTCAAACATCAGCAAACGTGAAATTCCCTGAAATGCCCCTTATTCCTGGTCTACCTAGTTTGTACTGCTGTATACATAAGACCGACACATGCTGTTCTCACCCGGACACGGCTGTCCAGCGTCGCAGAACTGCGTTTCTTCGGAGTTACCGGTACAGTTCACTCCGCCATTCTGTGGATGCGGATTGTCGCAACTGCGCCTGCGCGACTGGCTGCCGATACCACACGTGGCGTTACAACCGGACCAGAAAGTCCACAGCGACCAACTGCCATCAACTAGAAATAAACAATATTAAGAAGACATGAGTTCGTTACAACCGTTTATAGTGAACATGAAATGCCCTTTATTCTTGGTCTATCGTTGTATACGTAAAACTGAAAACATGGCGCTCTCACCTGGACATGGCTGTCCGGTGTCGCAGAACTGCGTTTCTTCGGAGTCACCGGTACAGTCCGCTCCGCCACCGAGCGGACGGGGATTGTCGCAACTGCGACTGCGCGACTGGCTGCCGAGTCCACACTTGACGTCACAGCCGGACCAGGAGCTCCATCGTGACCAGTTGCCATCGGCTGAGGGTTTGTTATTAAAAATAACGTTTCAAAGTTGTCAGGAGAACTTCACTGCCAGTCAAATCGTGAAAGTAGGTGGCTTGTTATCGCATCATACCACCACACGCGTACCTTAAGCTTAGCGTGAGTAAGAATCTTTGTTAAAAGATGTGTATGGAGCTTCCGAAAAATTTGAATACCTCATTTCGACATGTACGTTATGTCACGCTAACCTGATTTTATGGATGGCATCATCGAGACACACCGATACTGATGCAAGTTAAAAGAAAAGATTGGCACTGAAAAATGTTTATACGAGTCTGACCTGTAATCTTGTAGACCTCATTAGCCGCTGGCCCTCCCTCGCCGTCCGCTTTACAGGCTGTGGAAGGTCCGTACATGTTGTAGGTGTTCTGCGCGTCAACAGATCCGCGACAATGTCCGCCATTCTGTATTGCAAACACGGTAAAACCCCTAGAAAGTGCTGCCTGGTAACACTTATCGATGACGTTTTGACGTTCTGGATAGCTACCATCCAGACGTGGATCTTTCCCCTCGAGTGTCGGAATGGCGCGGGCAGATGTTGTGTCCTTCCAGCAACCCAAGCTGGTGTACCTACGGCTTTCGCTTCCTGTGTGAGGAAAGAGGTATTACTGTGATGATTATACATAACCAAGTAGATCTCATACACTTTATCTCAGGGAGAGCCAAAGACCGTGTAAAGAAACAAGTTCACCCAGATCAGTTCGTTTCAAATATCAGCAAACGTGAAACGCCCGAGAATGCCCTTTAGTGTTGGTCTATTGTTGTATACGTGTGACCTACAACATGATGCAAAGTTATCAATCGCTTCAGCAGAACTTTAATGCAATCACTCAAATCTTGAAAGTAGGTGGCTTGCTATCACAACATACCTTAAGCTTAGCATGTGTAAGACATTTGTTTTATTGTAGTTCAATAATCATGCAAATATGGTTTTGATTAACATGAAATGTGCACATGACACAAAGCAACGACTCCGTACAAGAAGCCATAATACAAATTCTATAACCATGAATACGTCGCGTCAAATGATAAGATTTTCACAAACCTTGCCCAACAGACCAATCATACATGTTGCCACCTGCTATTTGCTTTTTCTCCTCATCGGTACAGAGTTTTGTTTTCAGATAGCAGCTGGAGCCGGTGTTGTACTGAAAGGACAGGCATGACGAGGCCGCACAGCACGCGTCCGCACAGAACTGGAGAGTCACACCATAGTGGATGGATATGTCTGTTCCCTGAGACCCACAGTCAGTTTGGGGGACGTGGCGAAATGTTGACAGTCCGCACGTATCTGCTCCTGAAGTGGAGAGTACATGTGGCTTTAATATACTGTTATTAAAACACCATGAGATAAACTACAACAAGAGAGTCCTTCAAACATAACCACAATGTAACAACACGTTACAATACCCCCATGCTGACCCTTTGGGGAATCTAAGTTTTCTGCCAAGGAGATGATTGCTAAACATCCAGATTTGTTTTTTTGGGTCGAAATCATGGGACGAATTAAGTTGTTCAAGCTACAAATTGATAAACAAACGTGCAATAGATCACTGAGAAATGTTACCCCAAGATTTACTAAGATCTGATCATGGGATGATACTTTGAAGACATTAGAGAACAATGCATGAATCTATTAAGAGTACTCAAGGGTTATTATAACACCATCGCTGAATAATATCTATATCTTCTCCCCGGGAACAAGTCATAAGTTGCCAGCACAACCCTTTTCTCAATTTCTGTAATTCTGATAATAGTATCTGAATAAATATACAACTTGTACCGTTAGACCAACCTACCTGCTCTTTTTCCAAAGAAGTTTACTTCGCGTAACCACGGCTGCAATGACCCATGTGTCGATGTGACGTTGAATCTCCAGAATCGAGCCGTGGCTGAGAAACCTCCAAACTCCTGCGGCTCGGACGTGGCTGCCACATTTGTGTCAATGTTTGCCACCACAACTATCCATTTGGTCGGAGGAAGAGTTTGCGAACATTGGAGCCTGAATTGTTTGATATCGTGGGCTGTATCTCCGAAGTTGATAATACTTATTTTGGAAAGATTGTAGGGTACAACAAGGTCGAAGGTGATGGAATACCAGTCACGAACATCCGGGTTCCAATAGGACTGTGGGTCGCCGTCAAGAGCCTTGTCGGGACCCCCATCATCAGGATGGCTCGTCTCTGTTGCAGCAATCACCCGTCCACGGAATCTTTCCAGCCACGTAGAATCTTTGTAAAAGAGATAAATAAATTTAGCTGAATATTCATGATAGATAATTCTACTTGATAATTATGTAGACAATCCTACCCCACATGACAATAGCAGAACACGAAGTTTCCATCTTGTATTGGGATCTGTGCTACAGCACCAAACTTCTCCAACATTTATCTATCTATACTGTAGATTAAAGATAGTTAGACATAATGTTTGATGGGGCAATCAGCTACGTATCCCACAGGCCAAACCCGTACATTATGAAGAAACGACCGATCCTATATCTTTCCAACCTTTGAAATAAATCAAAATATTTCTGATGACACCCCCCCCCCCCATTATGCATGTAGCATTATTCCATTTCAATTCTGTGTATTTTGATCATAGGAAATTTTCGGGTCTATAATTGTATTGTGAGATTTATTTACAAAAATTAATTGCACATTGTACCTACTTTTGATTTGTATCGTATGTAAGATATCTTATGTTTCTTAATTGAGTAATGCCCCTGTTTGACAAGGGGCAGTGTGGCGTAGTTAATCGTGATTGGCGAATCAAAATAACTCGGTCGACCAATGACCAAAAGGGATGAATATCCCGAACACCACAATAATCCTACCGGTAGTTCACTCTTTCATTAGTAGAAAATGACTTTCCAGAGACAATTGACATAAAGTGGTATCAAATTCCAACATTCATCGCTTTGATCATTGGTCGACCTGCAGGCCACATGCTAGCATTATTCGTGCTTTTGTATATCCTCATTAATTTTTCATCTGCAGTCGATGGACATAGATAGTGGTTTAAAGACTTTCTGTTGAGTATATTGTTGTCAGGATTTGGTATGATATGATAGCGTTATAAGCATCCAAAAATCATTCTAAACGCTATCATGACGATACGTTTATGAAGGTTTGACACACAGGTAAACAAAAAAAACAATACGTAAAGACAATTCAAACTCTACAACTGGATAAAATTTGGATATCTATTTCCGGACGTTTCGAGTGACAACCATCACTCTTCTTCAGCGTCACTAGAATGAACTGACGGAAAAAATCAACACTAGTAATTCTTACTGGAAAATTTAAACCCCTTTTTTTATCTTCTGTCAGTTCATTCTAGTGACGCTGAAGAAGAGCGATGAGTGTCACTCGAAACGTCCGGAAATGATTCTCCGAATTTTATCCAGTTGTACAGTTTGGATTGTCTCTATATATCATTACGGTATTTTATACGTTTCTATATTGGAAGTACAACAGATAGTTTGTCTAGATACCTGGTTGATCGGACGCACTTGCCAGAGGAGCCGTAGTTGGTTGCACAGTAGGCATAGACGTGGGCATGTGCGGAGCTGGTGGGAACAAAAAAATTCAGTCATGTTGAAAACATGCGTTAAACAATCGTACGAGCAAAAACACACCTCGTGTTACAATTTTTAGTTCAAGGTGAATTTCTATCCTGTTCGGGTGTTGATTTGATGTAATTTTGACGCATTAGCTATTGTCGCAACAGACTGACATGTTCATTCAAACAGGCATTACGCCTATTTTATGGTCATCTCCAAGCAGATGCTTGGTTGGAAGAATTTGACGTTTCTTTACTGCCTGGCACCGGTCTTTCTGACAGCCAATCACAAACTTGCGGGTGTCGCGGGTGTCGCGCCAAGTAATTGCCACGCCAACAAGAGTGTGACTCGTTTCTTACCTCTAATTTTTTAAGCATGTGGATCAGAACCTATTGTTGCCAATTTGTCCTTATATCTAGCGTTGACAAGACCACTTAATGATTCACAGTACGGCAACAAAAACAGCACACTCGGACCCGCAGATAGCGTCGTTGTTCTATATTCTGCCAGGTTATCATCCAACATGGCGCCCGCGCGTGACGTAGCGGTTTTCGATCGTTCTGTGAAAACGAAGAATACTACTGGAAACCCCATGAGCAGTGTCGTAGCAATTATTTGGAGGGCTGCAAGGATTTGGCGTGACACCGGTTGAAAACCGTACGCTCTTCTCTCTGCTCGGAGACTGACATATTATGTCGTGTAAACTGCAATGTAACAACCTGCCCGTGTTTCCGCACGTATGTCGCTGCTGTAATATAAATGCACTCACCTGGTCCAGCAACACGATCGTACATGTTGCCGATATTTGACGCCCCTTTCTCCTCGGCAGAGCAGATAAAGGATTTCAAATAGCATGTAGATGCGGTGTTGTAGTTAAATGACTGGCATCTCGAATCTGCACAGCAAGCATCTACACAGAACTGGAGGGTGACATCTTGATGACTTTTTAGAATACCTCCCGGGCAACGAGTTTGAGGGACATGGCGAAAAGACGACAGTCCACATGTTTCTGAAGAAAAAGTGGAATGAAGGTTTTAGAAGGAGACACATTCAGCTGAACTACAATGCTGTATTGATTTGAATTGAATTTCTTTATTTCCCATTCAACTATCCTAGGTAAGTAAGGTATAGTAACATAATACACATAAAAATATATTAAACATATGAATTTCTTAAAAACCATGTTGCCGTCAGATTTTAACAGACATCTTATGACTCTGCTATCAAGATTTATCTTTATATGTCTAGATATACCCGAAAATCGTGTCTTGTTAGGGCAAGCATCATGGTTTCAACATATGAATAGACATGCTGACATCTTGCGTAAGGCACAAATGTATCATTCCCATCATGTACCACTTAGACACGATAATGAGGCGAGGATTGATAAGAATACGACGAGCTGCTGTATCACCGAATGTCTGGCTTCCTGTTGTGAAAGCTTGAATGTGTTCCCTTATCTAGATATGGCAACCGTACAATCATAAAGTCATATGTCTCGTGTTTGAGAAGAGCTGCAAGCAATTCAACTCAATCATGTTCCTACCACGC
The DNA here is from genome assembly GCF_035083965.1 of Branchiostoma lanceolatum. Classification (NCBI taxonomy): domain Eukaryota; kingdom Metazoa; phylum Chordata; class Leptocardii; order Amphioxiformes; family Branchiostomatidae; genus Branchiostoma; species Branchiostoma lanceolatum. The sequence goes on from NC_089724.1 coordinate 30,789,564, forward strand.
TTCGACAAGACACCCTCGCCAGGGTGTAAGCTGGCTGAATTATGTCCGTAATTAGCCTGGAAACCATACCATCGGGACCTCCCCGGTTTCTCTACGGCGCTAGGAGTGATACCCGCCCGCCCAGACAGATTAGCCTGCCCGGGGATGGGTTTACGGCCTTGGTTTTAAAATCTAGGGTGGTGGCGGAAGTAGGAAGGCTGCAAAATTCTATATGGCATATAAGTACTAGTAGGCTGACAGAAACGGTTCAAAATAAAGCAGACTGGGCCCGGTAAAACACCCCTGAGCCGACCCCTAAAGGCTGGGACCAGGCTTAGTCAACACACATTCGATCTTTTACGTGGTTTTGATGGCTGACAACCCCTCCCTATATACCAGCAAGCAGTAACAGCAAGGCTAAGGGATCTATCACACTTGTGCGTACATCAAGTGTGCATAAGTTCCGTATTGACAGTTTTTGGCTTAGGTAAAGTTTGCAGGAAAGACTCTTTTTATTTTACTTTGATCCATCGTTGCACAGCCTGGTTATCGATTTACCAATACGACTTCTTCGGCCGCAAACTTTACCTAACCCAAAAATCTCATTGCGTACGTAAATCAAACGGATTTGATATATACTACAAGTGTGACTGGCTCCTGAACGCGCTACCCCATATGACGCACACTTGAGGAACTAAACAACAGCATGATTCTTACCAGCCAACACGTGATTCCTCTCTTCGTATTGTACTTCCTTGAAAATAAGTATGAACAACCAAAGCTTTACTCCTGGAAGCATCGCCATCATTCCATCTTCCCTACACCTTTCTGTACCACTCGGAAGACTACCAAAGGAACAAATGCCAAATATTTCAAACTATATATGAAAATGAGTACGCCCTATCAACAATTCATAAGGGATTTAAAGGGGATTTCTTTGAAACACCACTGGACTTTTCAATGCGACGCTGCGTCCTTTTCTACTGCTAATAGTACGCGGATGACTATTGTTAGCGAAAACCTAGCGAATTAATCTTAGTAATCTATGGACAATGATTTTCACCCCGGAAATCCAGCCCTGAGGACAACAACAATGATCGGCTATGTTACGTGCGCACAGGTTAGACGGGCCTTTGTTGGACAAATGATCCAAGCACTCGGGTTTCACGGGATCCTGTATGACAGTTAATCTTCTTCGTGGCTCCATCAGCCTAGTGATGTCCAAATGATTAAAGGTTGAGAGAAAAACATTCAGCGTTTGTACAAAGCTTTCCGCATGTCAATCCGGGTCACTCGTCTCTCCTGTCGTACGCATTGATGCCATTTTTCATCGAAAAGGGATATTGCAATGGAGTGCCCCTCCCTTGCACCACTATCATTGGTTTTAAATAGCCATTGTTTTGTAAGCTAAGATGCAGCTGTCATTATGTTTCCTTTACATATGTACACGAATAGGGTTGTAGTTTGAAAGACTGTGATGAACACGTTTAGAAAGTACAATCATCAGCTCCCATCTAAGATCATCTAATGTTACAGAATCAGCCCTTACCACACACTGGTACGTCACACAGCTCCCATCTCGTGCCGGGATCCGTGGTGTAGCACCAAACTCCGGGTTCGCCATCCGGATTCCGGCAGTAGTTCTCCTCCAGTCCGGAAGACGGATAATAAGAAGGTATCATGTCGTGTCCACGAGGTGTCTGACTGTCCCAGCGTTGACACGTCTTGCCCGTTTTGGTCACAGAAACTGTTCCTCAGTAGGAGGCTCCATCTCCTTACTGGCAAAATTCTGGTACATCAAGAAAAATAGTATTACGCTTGCAACAGCTCACAAGGATTTTCGTAACAATATTTTGAGAGATACAATATAAGAGATACTCTAGCATGAAGGACGTATCGTCAGAATGCGAAAATACGATATCGTTTACTTGAAATTACCTTTTCATATTTTTTATTTTAACATCTTAGATGCGATTTTCTTTTAGTCACCTTTTTCAACAGAGCACATGTTTTTTGAGAAATACGTTAAGAATAAGTAATTTATTGTCTTTGCATGAAAGGCGGAACGAACTGCTTCTCTACCTGTTGATATGTACGCCTCTACAATAGTTGGTCCTGCACCTTTGGAACTCTTCTTCTCCACGAACCAAGATGGAGTCGTTCCCTTCTGAGTTATCATGGCATAGGACTCTCTCCTTCCTGTCATGGGATATTTAAATATTGAATCCTTGAAATTCATTATCATAACTTCAGGATTAACTTTGCGCTGTACTAATTTGCATCATAGATGCGTTGTTACCAATGTGTCAATTATATTACACATACATGGTGGAAAACAATACTTGCCAAATTGAAATTGCGCCTTGAAATAGATTGGAGTTAGTCAAATGTTCAATGAACAAGACATTTTACTTTAGGCAGATTGTCTATTTCTTATATGTCCATAAAAATTATTTAAAAAATATATGGGGAGGGATGCGCGAAAGTAGAAAGGATATCGATTTGGGGTTATCACCATAAAAGAAATATTTTCTTCTTTTTCCCTTAGCTTTATGTAAGAGGTTCAACAAAGGACACAGCACCTAGTCGAGTAGTTGTAGATCCGTAGGGTGTTAGATTGGGTTGCTTGTCCACGCCGGTATTGGCTGTGTCCAAAACAATGATAACTATGATCCATCCCTGTAGCAAAACGAAAGCAACGATGACAATGCACAAAAACAAAAGTTTTTCAGACATGTGACAAACTGGGATGCAAATGCCAGCTAGAACGGGTAATATTTTATATTGGTTCACGAAGCAATGCGGGCTCTCCAGGTGACATATTTGTCGCAACTATTGTGCACGACCTAGTTTAAGAAGCTACCTTGTTAACGTATGTGGAATGGTTTTATCTCCAGATATTCTACATTGATGACAACAACAATGAAGGGTTGAACCATGTTTAGACACAGGTCACACGGACTTTTGTTAGGCAAATGATCCAAGGACTTGTGTTTCTCGGGACCCTGTGTGACAGTCAAACTTCTAGGATCAATCAACCATTCACTGCACGAAATGGCCTCGTTTCCCGGCGGATGCTGACGGATACTGACGGATGCAAGCGGATACGACGTAACGGATCCGACTAATTCCGCACCGGGATACGGAATATTTCCGAAGGAATCCGAAAATACGGTACTTTCGACGGATACGGAGCTGTACACTGTACGGAAATGCCACAGATCCTGACGGATACGTACAGGGATTTTTTTGTATTTTTGTCGGATACTGACGGATACAGGCGGATCCAACGTAACGGATCCGACTAATTCCGCACCGGGATACGGAATATTTCCGGAGGAATCCGAAAATACGGTACTTTTGACGGATACGGAGCTGTACACTGTACGGAAATGCCATAGATCCTGACGGATACGTACAGGGATTTTTTTGTATTTTTGTCGGATACTGACGGATACAGGCGGATCCAACGTAATGGATCCGACTAATTCCGCACCGGGATACGGAATATTTCCGGAGGAACCCGAAAATACGGTATTTTCGACGGATACCGAGCCGTACACTGTACGGAAATGCCACAGATCCTGACGGATACGTACAGGGATTTTTTTGTATTTTTGTCGGATACTGAATGATACAGGCGGATCCAACGTAACGGATCCGACTAATTCCGCACCGGGATACGGAATATTTCCGGAGGAATCCGAAAATACGGTATTTTCGACGGATACCGAGCCGTACACTGTACAGAAATGCCACAGATCTGTCTGTATTTTTTAAAAAGAAAATTGCGGATACTGACGGAAACAGGCGGACCCAACAACGAATCCGTAATGGATCCGACTAAGGCACGAAATTGCCCCAGATCCTGACAGAAACGTACAGTAGGTATTTGCCACGAATACAGACAGATCCAACATACAGACTTTCTACAATCTTTGACATATTGTGACTCTGAATATGTTTGTATTTGCCACGAATATGTACAGATCAAACACACAAAGTTTGATAGAATGGTTGATTATTCATAAATACATGTGCATTCCTAATTTAACGAAACCTAAAACATCATTATTCAATGACAGGAAGTTTGGGGAACGCCTGTATGTAACATTATTTCATATTTCAACATATATGCATTTCTAAGTTCAAAAAATCTAAGTTCAAATACAATACAGAAGTACTATGTGGCTAAATAATCCATTTCGTTTGAGGCAGGCTGAGGGACATCCACATACTCAAAGCACCACTGCATATGCAGGTTAATGTCGGTAGATTGGGGTTGTGTAAGCACAATGTTCTGACAAATTATAAAATGTATTACAATTAACACCATCACATCATGGTGGTAATATTTACTGCTGTATAGTGCCCTTGGACCAAAATGTTCTACATGTTCTAAATATTCTACTTAAGTAATGACAGCATTTGTGGCCAGCTCTTCGTCTCAAAGCTATCAGATACAATTATTTCAAATACAGAGGTTGAAAATAGAAAGTAATATTATACTGTCTGAAAAACTTCCATGATGGCACGGCACATTTTAAACGTAAGTAGTATATGCCGTGGAACTGCATGTGTATAATCGTCCTCTCCCCATTCTCTGACTACATTTGAGTTCACTTCTTCCATGCACTTTTGGTAAGGTACAGGCAAGGCTGATGTCTTCTGTATCTGCATGTTGGACTCAGCTTGGAGTCCATCTTGTGATGAAACAGTTCCTATATGATAAAACCAAATGATGAATAAATATCAATGCACATATTTAAGGAACATGTCACATGATTTTGACATAACTATAATGGGCTTTGTTTCATCACAGCAGCTAACAAAAAACGAGGGACAATGGATATCCATCATGCCTGTCTCAGCTAACATTGAAGTGTACCGATGATGGACTTGAGCCTTACCGAAGGAGCCTGAGGTACTCAGCAGCTGAGCATCTGACAGCTGATTGCTTTGTTCCCAGCCTAGGTCCTGACAACATGTGCTGCATTTGTGAAGGAATTATCTGCCGTTGCCGTACTGGATATATATAGTCGAAGGGCCAACGCTCTAGAACACGCTTATTTTGTTAAAACGCTAAAACGACGTAACGCGCCTCTCCCGTGAAAATACCCTCAAGTAGGCTCTATTTTGACACTCCTAGCAGAAAGTTGGTTGACTGCAGGTTCATGAAATTTGGCGTGCTTAAAAAACAAGCATTGGTGCGCCCACCGGTGGCCAACTTATTGGTTTTAAATGAGTCACACTATAAGAAATTATCCACTGAACATTGCGTATTTTACGCCATTTTTGATGGCTTGCAGCAGGTATGTAGCGTTCATGAATATTCTTGAAAATCTCTGTGCTGATTTCCAGAAACCTTACCTTTCATTTCATATATAGTTTATTGTTTATTTGAAAACAGCGGAGCGCAGCACTCGTATAGAAAATGTTCACTTTGTTTGAAAAACAAGACACGGCGCCTCGCCCGTTCCGAACACAATTCGAACGCGTCGGCGAAGCAGAAACCACTTGACTTGATGTTCATCTTTGTCACGGCGTCGTAAACACCAAGAATTCACTAACCCTCTTATGATTTGTATACTGATTCTCTCAAACTTTAGCTTTCCATTGGTACGTAGTTTGATGTTGATTTAAATAGTTGAGTACACGACGTGGAATGCTGAAAATGTTCACTCCGTTATGAAGACGCCGTAACTGGCGCGTTCTACCTGCGCGCGCGGTCGCTCTCCGTGCAATCATGGAACTTCGCGGTCAAAAGTTTAACGGCGTTGTAAGCATGTTAAGTTCATGAATCATCGTGAAAATTCGTGACCTGATTTTTAGAAACCATGGCTTTTATTTCATATATAGCTTATTGTCGACTTGTATATAGGGGAGCGCAGCACTCATATAGAAAATGTCCACTCCGTAATGAAGACGCGGCTCTTCGCGCGTTCTACCCCGTGAGCATGGAGCCAATGAACCTGTCCGTCTTGTTTTTATCGATATCATAAGCACGTAGAGTTCCTGAAACCTTCGCAAACGTGTGCCATGATTTGCAGGAACATAACTAATTTAGCTTTTTGTAGATTTGAATGGTTAATGGCGCAGTAATGTTCGCTCTGTTAAAGACGCGGCTGCTTGTGCGTTGTACATTGGAACGCGGTCCCTCAGGTAATTTCGATAAGGCTGTTCTGTACTACATGTATAACATTATATGAGGCCCTGTCACACTTGTGCGTATATTCAAGTGCGCGTGAGTTCAATTTTGCGGGGAGGAAGTTGTTTTCTACTTTGAACCACCGTAGAGCAGTCTAGTTATCAAACCAAAGAAATCACTTCTTCGGCAGCAAACTTGTAAACCAAAAACTTTCAACGATTAGCTTTGTGATCAACATCATACTCAGTTTGTAATGGGTTTTACGCGTACAGATTTGGATCAACTTTGGTTTTGGTGACTGTGGAAATAATCTGCTGATTTTGAAGACCCTGAGCTGTCACAAAGTGCATAAAGTATTCTATTATATACATGTTTACCTGTTAACCACAGACTTTATGTAGTTTGTTTAGTTTGTGTAATGCCAACTCCACTGTCCGAGAAAGTGACTGGCTCCGCCCTGACCGATGTTGGGCGCGGGCCTCTATAACTCCCCCACAAAACTCATTTAGCTGTACCTGGTAATTCGTACCGTACCCGCTATAAATTCGTGCGGTGCCCGGTGATTTTTGCCGTACCCACTCAAATTTCCTGCCGTACTCGGAACTTTGTGTCGTACCCAGTCCTTTTGTGCCGTGTCCAATTGCGGGCATCGCACTGCCACAGTGTGTAGTCACTAGAAAGTTGTGTATAAAAATCATGTACGGCAACAGTGCACTGTCCCATATACTAGTACCTAATAGATGCTTTGTCAAACTTTCCTGTCTACCTCTCCCGCGGGGTAGCGACCGTTGGGACTAAAGCTACCAACGCTGGACCCCAGGCTACATTGTATATGTACAAATCAATATAACGGGAGAAGAGGGTGAGGAGGGATTGTGTGTGGTTGTGAGGCAACTAAAAGTCCGGGTTTATAGCTGACCCGACTTCAAGTTTTTTTCCCACACAATACTAACCTGGTGCCCCCTACTTTGGACTGACACAAAACATTAGATTCTTTCTGTACAACAGTTGCCGTTTATAAACATGATCGTCTAGAGTATGGTTGCTAGTATACTGACTAGAAATACTGAGCCAGTTAAACAAATCCCTGACGTCAGACCCAAATGTTCGCCAAATTATCAGGAGAAAAACATGTATAATTGAAAGTTTAGAAACTAACATGGCCTCTCGTCCCCGCGCTACTCGTGTCAACGATGTTCGATATTGTGCCGTTTTAGAAAAACCCGGAAGTAGAATCGAATATTCGATGCTTGGCCCTTCGACTATATATATATATATATATATAAAGGGAAACAATGACAAATATGAAACATATATTATAATCAAATTTGTAAAAAAAAGAATCTGGGCATCGTTGAATTGAATACGTAAAACTCACATTTATAACTTGAATATGATATTGATGCTGTATATGTTTTGTTCAATATCATATTCATACGGATCAAAACCTATTGTTGCAACTTTGTCCTTATATATAGCGTTGGCTAGACTACTTAATGATCCACAGTGTGGAGACAAAAACAGCCCACTCGGACCCGACTTAGATAGCACCGTTGTTCTATCTTCTGCCAGGTTATCATCCAACATGGCGCCCGCGCGTGACGTAGCGGTTTTCGAACGTTCTGTGAAAACGAAGAATATGGCCTAGCTTAAGCTTCTTAATGTCGTGTACCGGTTGTGAAATGGTCGTGGCGTGGTTGTCTCGAAAGATAGGAGTGGCCAAGAACAGGGCTGCATGATTGCTTCCAACCTACCGCCACTTTGGTTGGCTAACTGGTGGGAGGCAAGGCCCTAAATGTGTGACAGAACTTTACATACAGGGTCGTCAGAAAGCTGTGATAGCAGCAATAACAGCTGCAGCATCCCCAGGAACCATAGCTATGACTGTCGAATGTTGTTTACTCACGCGCAGTATGAATTTTCTGGGTACATACTGGGATAGATAGGGCTTAATATGTTGCCAGATAAGCCCTGATGTAAATGTTTTACTTGTTTATTTGTTTACTCTTATCCATGTAACAACATGACCAAATGACCAGACTATTATGTCTTTTAAAAATAGATTAAGGCAAAGGAATTAAACTTTGATAATGTTTATTAATTTTCAATTTTTCATTCATTAAAATACACGGATTAATACTCACGGTCGTGCCGTTTTCAAGCCACACGCTTATCTTTACGGCAACAGTATGAAATAAAGCAGTTCAACACAATAAAGCAATGAAATGTCGCACTACACACAAAAAGTTGCACATAATGAATGCCATTAGTCATATCGTATAAGCATACCATTAATTATACATAATATATAAATATTCTGTTTCACGTTATTTTTCACTCGAAACACATCACACGGTTTTTACAATTTTGTAAGACCTCTTATTTAAATATTTTAACATATCATAAAACTCTTAAAATGACACATCAAAATACATTAAACGTGGTATGGATATACTCAACAGCTATAGGCTCTAATAAAATTAGAAAAGATATCAAGGTAGCAAAACCGAACGTTCAAACTGATACGTTTTACAACAGATATCAATAATATAACCACTAAAATTACAATTTTTATGGTAAAGAAATGTCAGCAACTATAATACATCGTTGATCTATCCGGTTGGAAAATCAATATCAAAGTTCTTTAAGAAACAACTCATACACTCTTTGTTTTTTTAAGTCCGCTTGCTACTTTATCCTCAGAACAGTAATGACTGGAGCAATTTCTAACCACTCTTCTACTTTTCTTGCCATTGCGGTTGGTTTCATTTTTTTCACTTCATCAGTCCTCCAGATCTTCTAGATGTTCAGCGTTGCGGCAGCAAGACGGATCCTGTGTTCAGCACTGGGTCGCCGACTGGTGATCCGACGGACATGTGGGAAGGGAGACAGGTGACCGCGCTCGAAGCAGTCCAGGAGATGGGCTCTCATCCTGCTCTCCTCGTACCTGACCTGAGTCACATCCGTCCCCATCGCGATGTCTACAGCCCAAGCTATGGCAAACAGTCCGCAGGTAAACCTGCTACTCTGCAGCTGCACACATGGTACTTTAACAGTCAGTACGTCGGTGTCCATGTTGTTGAGTGGCGCGTAGCACTGGCACAACTGGCGCTCCAACGATACATTTATCTTACTGGGCATACTGTTAAAAACACTGACATGTCCACCTATGGTGGACGAGACCACCCAGTGGAGGATGCCAGCATGGTGAATCTGTAGACCTTCTCCGGAGACCCGTGTATATCCGTACGCGGACGCTCCTACTGCCGTATCTTGTAGTCCTCCAAGTTCTGGATACTGACGGCGGAGTAACATATGTGCGGCATGGATGTGTTTATCTGTCAGCATGTCGTCACTAAGGAGTACAGCCATGTCTTGAACGGTGAGCTTTAGATCGGAGATCCACATGTTTCGTGTAGGTCGTTTTTGACCATGATGTGTGGCAATGGTAAAATTTCGCTTCTCGCGTGGGGCAGCTGCAACCTGAATACACCGGGGCACCTTCTGTACTGTTTGTCTAGTACCACGATTTACCCTCGAAACGATGTCCTCAATTTCCTTGGTCTGCATCCTTACCGTGGTTAATAGTTTATGCTCCTTGTTTTCATGGTGAAGTTTATCTTCTTTCTCATATTCTTGTTCCAGCTTTATAATATCGGCATCAATGTCAAAGTTATTGACGTTGGCGTCAGCTGGTTGCTGAGCGACCTCCATACCTGTGGTGCTGTTTTCATTTTCTTCAACAATCGATGCTAACTTACGTTCTTCGCGGGTGATATGATAAGAAGTGTGACAGTGGCCATACTTCAAGAAGCTTGGTACCATTGCGTTCTTCGGGTGTTTTTCCTGTCTGTTTGAAGGCAGGATGGAGTTGCAGATGTCCAGGCCTTCGTCCAGTTTAACCCGAATGATGCAGATGTTGGTCTTCAGCTCTTCCATCTTCAGAACACCTTCGCAGCAAACATGAAAAATCGGTCTTTTAATGGCAATAATCATAAATATGCATAACTACACCTGTTTGTCATGATGTATAGAGCCTGAAACGAGAGACGCAATGTTACCATATGATGTACTTCTTCTTAATTTACCTGGTTTATCTTCCTTCTTTGGCGGGCTGTGAAACCCGAACATGGCTCCAAAGCTGTTCCACATGTGATCGGCAAGTTCACGGTCATGGTTGACGTCAACGTCAGCGGAAATGGCGTCACAGATGATGGTCATGAGGAAGTTCATCAGGAGGATGAAGATGCAGATCATGAAGGTGGAGAAGAAGATCGGCCCGGTGAGAGGATTGGAATCCAACATGTCTTGGGCGAAGAACCTAAAATCAAAACACTCATTATGAGACAACGTCCTTGATAGTACTACTTGTTGAACCGTAATGGATAGGCCTAGGTAAAAAAATGTTGTGTTTCCTATTATGCACTGACTGTTGGCCTTACAGTGCTTGGGCCAGCCTCCTCAACATTGCACTCAATTCTCATGTGCTTAAACAAGCGCTGCCCGGAGGGGGGTGAACAAAATCTAATAAAAGTACCCCTCGGAATAGAATTACCAATTAGAAAAGTGGCAGGTGAATTATTAAGAATATGCATGTATAATAATCACTAAATACAATAATCTATGTCATTGTCCAGTTGCTTTCTCAAGGTCACAACATTTTAGCAACTTTCTTTGTTTATTCTATAATAATTGTTGCAAAGTTAATAATTTTTTTTAAAATCCCAGCTTAGTAAATGAACTCATTCACCAGTTGTGCAATTTTCAATGTTGCCAACGAAATAAAAATCAACGCTTGCAACACTTCGCCCCATAGAAATACAATTGCGACTCAAACACTGCCCTCTCCCGGTATGTGCCGGTACTGCAGATTACACGTCATTACTCTCACGCATTCTGGCGATATCTAGCGATAGTTGATGAATCCAACATGGCGGCTGAATGTTTACGTTTTTCAACCGAGAGCTGCGCTCTCTTTTCTGACGGAATTTTGCGTTTCAGGGAGAATAAAACAAGTTGACTATGGATGCAAACGAATGAAAAAGTATCGGTAACTTTAATTATTAACTTGTTTGGTTGGGGATAGATTTCTGTGTTTTGATTGAAAATTTATGAAAGAGAGAGAGAGCGTGTGTGTGTGCATGTGTGTGACGTAGACTAGTAGAAGAGTAGAGCTTCCTTGGTCCAAAGTTTCTACTTCGTGCAAATGATTTCCGCCAAATCGAGTTCTCAGGCCCGAACTTTAGGTAGCGTACTAAGCAGCATAGGTTAAGAAATAACTTGCACCAATCAAAATATCGTTGCACTGCACAACTGTGCAAGCAGGTATTTCGCTCAAGTTCAGATGTCAGATCGAAAATTTTGATGTCCCTTCCCAGCGGCCGACACCCCCCCCCCCCCCAAAGGCTAGGGTCGGGGGGTTGTTGCTAGGGTCGGTCGGTTAACCGGAAACACAACATTTTTTTCCTAGGCCACACCACATGTTTCATAGATAAAGATCATTACACACTACTTAGTAGAACTAACCTGCCGAGCATCATTTCGAAGAGTGCGAACGCTGTGTGGTACAGGTCTGTGTAAGATTCCATTTCGCTTCCGAATATAAGAAATCCTGAAAGTATTGTAGGGCAAATAAGGCGTCAACATTGAGCAAAGTGATAGGTAATATAAGGCACCAAAATCGAGTAATTTAATTAAGACATGCATTAACAGCAAAGTTCCAAAGAAAATACGTCATGATTTTAGAATACTTACCTGAACTGATAAAGGCCATGAAGGCCACGGCAGCAACAGCTACGAACGACATGAGCTCCTCCTTCATAATACCGGGAAGGGCAAGGAGTTTACCGATTGTTTGACTGAATCGGACCATGCGAAGTAAGGAAATGGTGTTGATGAAGACAACAAGACCCAATAGGTGCTTAAAGCAAGCATCCCAGTACGTCGCAGTTTGCAGGTCAATAAAGCGTTCAAATCCCAGCTCACCTAGTAGATTAGATAAACGTTTGGCATCAGAGGGGTAATTTTATTAAAGTCAACTATCAAGTGGAATTCAAATTATCGAATGTAATGGCTCGTGTGAACGTGCCATATTCTTCCAATAATTTCATTTTACTAAGCTTGTCTTCAATGCATGATAAAGGGTGATTGAGGAAATCAATCATACAAAACAATAATCTGTTTATCAAATTATACACGCAACAAGTTGGACGTACCTTTACTTATGGTAAGCATTCCGAGTGTTTCAGATGCCACAAGGTATCGCTTGATGAAGACAGAGATTGTTGTGGCTGTACCGATAAGGCTAACGCACACAAGGGCGTTCCATTTAGATGTGAAATATTTCCATCCCGTGTTTTTGATTGCTTTTATTTCCCTAAAAACAATTACTGTGAGGACGAGTGTGAAGAGAATGTGTATAAACAAGTCCACATAGTCAGTATCACTTTCGTATTGAAACAGTTTAAACGACGTGATGCTTGCTGTTGGCACGAGATGTCCTACTCCGGAACGCTCTATGATCATGTTCACGACGCTGAAAAGCTTCAGGCTGGGGTTGTAGAAGTTCAGTACGATTGCCACGGATTTTGTGTACTTGTCGATAAAATTGTTGTCTTTCAAGACACCAAAGAATGACACCGCGGAGTCATGACCCAAAGGCACGTCAAACGAGTGGTGATTCCTGCAGTCGAACGTGTTTGGATGAGTTAATATCTCCTGAACCTCGAATCGCCAACAGGCACCAGACACGTTCCCCCAAAAAAAACTCCAGCCGAGGCCATCAATAGATCTTCTCGCCACGGAACCTGCAGCGATGAGCATAATATATTATTGATATGTACCAGAATTTTCAGTGAATATTAGACTTGTTACAACATGTAGAAAAATAAATACGTAGAAGAGCATGTTAACTACTCAAGACGTACCTGAAAGTTGTCTAACTTGTGTCAGACGTGGAGGACCGAGGCGGAAGGATCCCGTGTTGTGCGCAAACTGTCGGTCTAAGTACCTCATGGCCCTTCCGTTGTACCAGGTAGCTGGGTAAAGAGTCGGCAGAAGGACGTCCTCAATCCACGCGTAAAACTGGTCTGGTGTTTTGATCTGTTGGTACAATTTGATTGTCGAAATCATTATCAATTCATCATTATCAGGCTGTACGTGAAATTGTAAGTGGTTGCATTTTGGTAGATAAATACTTTTCTTAAACAAACTAGCAGTAGTAGATCCTTTACTTACCGCATCATATTCTTGCAGAATGTTGTTCGACAATGACTGTGTCTCATGAAAGGCAAGTTGGTCTTTGTCCGCCTGGGCGATGTAGAAGAGGAGGACCACGAAGATAAAAAGCAGAAGAAACTCCTTCAGTACCGAGGCTGACTTCTTACTCAGCTCATTCTTCTTCCTAGCGGATTGGCGATCAGGCTTGGCAGGTGGATAAATCTTCTTTGGTGCTGTGAATTTAAAGACATGATTAGAGAATAAACATGACATTGTAAAGTAAAGATTAAGTATATTCCATATATATTTCACTTGATAAAAGGTTCTTCTGAAATATTTCCAAAACTAAATCAAAATCAAGCTTGTAGAAACATGATGAAACATGATGAATCATAATGACTACAATCATGGGTGCCTTATCTTTGCTATATTATCACATGTAAAGTTTTGTTATTGGCTGTGGAAGACAAAGAAAAGATCTAAAAAAGGAGATGTAGTAATCATACTGAAGTGTCTGACGTCTAACCTGTTGAGTTCCACAGGCTCAGCTGCAGGTCTTCTTTCTGAATAGTCGGTGGCTTGGCGAGGAACGGGAGGCTGAAGATGGCAGCCAAGGCCACAGCAAGCACGAATATCTGTGTGGAATATAGATAAAAATATCTAGCACTAGACCACGATGCTCTTTACATTCATTTTCTTATTATCTTTTTTACAAATGATGATCTTTGTTTCTTATCGTAGTATTAAACTAGAATATGTTCAACTTTTCTTTCTTTCTGGATTCATTGCTATTGTAACCATCACAGTACACTTTACCCACACAAAAATTCAACTGTCATTTTCGCTCAACCCACAAAATTATTAGTCTTTTTCCATAAGTTCCTGACAATTTACAACCGCGTGCTCTGTACCATGAGAGTACCGATTGCCTGTAGCTAATGCCATCCTATATTGTAGGGAAAGGCTGAATCATTGTAAACACAAACCTAAAACGTGGGCGCACTTTATTATCATTACAAAGACACGTAACCTGAAGAGTGTCCACCACACAGCTGGACCCCATGAAGGACAGGATGAAGGCCTTCATCCAGGAGTCACTCTTCTCCTTCCCCCAGTCCATACTGTACAGGAGGACGAAGAACGCAGAGCTGGTGGACACCAGAAACACAGTCACCCACGCCACGTACTTGGCCAAGCGGAAGAGAGTTCTTCGGAAATATCCTGAGGTTCAACATGAATGGTTTGATGACAAAGTGATGGATGTAATACTAAAATGTTGCCACTAGGCTATATTAGAATGGCAAAAAGCGGCACATACTAAGTATTTCTATCAAGATTCCCAGGCATAGACGATGTGCAGGCGATTCCTATATCAATAGTTTTCTTATCACCGCTTCCATACCTTGCTTTGACGAGCGGATCGACATCCCTGGAGTGTTAACGGACAGTGGCGCCTCCATGCGGAATAGTTGCAAGAGCATCAGATTCACGGGGAGTACGGTTAGCGCAGTCATGAGACTGATGTACAGCTCCTGTTAAAACGTAATCAACATCAAGGGTTTGCAAAAATAAGCACTTTAAACGCTATTGTTAAGATGACTCTATCAAAGATCATTATTGAGGATGTTTCTCAGTAAGAATAACATATGATACAGCTAGATTATATAATTAACTAGATGCAAAAAGTACCTAAAAGATCAACATTACCTCTGTGGTGAAACGAACGAACCCCAGGCTCAAAACTCTAGTGTCAGCAGTTGTGTTGTCTGCCCTGTACCACATGGCGCTGGCCAGCATCATGGTGTTCAGTAGAGTTAAGCAGCAGGACAGACGCTGGGCCTTGGTGAAGCTGAAACCTACTCCGAACAAGGACATACATAAGAAAGGTAAGGCACACTTAATAAACTTTTTGTGAATCATATTAGAATTGTTGTAAAGATTAAATTATTACGAATACGACAGCATTGTTGGTGATGCATTTTCATTCGCCTTGATCATTTCTATCAATCATTATAAATTCTGCTTAAACATATCTATTAAAGTATATTTCCAAATGTACTTACCCGGCGCTGCTACAAGAGCAGATACCCACAGCTGTTTATCGTAGAACACATCTCTGCTCGCCTCGTTGAAGGCATTGGTGAATGACGTCATCTCCTCCTCGGTGCTTGCACGAACCACCTTCTGCACTTCACCGTCCCCCTTTCCTGACGATAACCAGTCATTGCAGGTGAAGTAAGACCTGAACAGTAACCATGATTGATTATCGTTTCTATATAATCTGTGATATCATGATGTGTCCTACATCATGCTGCATTTTCCTTCCTAGACAGAATCACAGAAGTAGCTGATAAAATAGATATGCGAGTTGGTCTTCATTCATAAAGCAACTTTATCCAGTCAATTTCACACACGTTCCTGTCCTCATTGAAGGGGGAGAGTTGTTAGTTTTCATACAAGCAAAATCTTGCAAGGCAGATCACATTGTCCCAAACCCAACATGCCAACATGATCATGCCAATATAGGATGAAAGACGACCTTGAGGATTGGTTGTACTGGAGCAAAGACCTTGGGAAACTGGCAGAATAATTTAAATAAAGATATCGGTCTGTATATGTCTTTTGCATCTTACACCGTATCCTTTTTTATATCTCTGACGATAAAACTTCCGAGGAACCACGATGACGTGTCGCCTTCCCCAGAGTTATCATGCCAGATGTGCAACGTCATCACTTCTCCTAGTGACTCTCGTACAGGCATGACAAAATGCAAAGTACTTCCTCGCACCAAAGCCTGCAGTTACCAATGATAAATAACAATCATATTACGTTTACTCTACTGTCACCGACATCATTTGAATTCTTTTTGTTTCAATTGACGATGATGAAATGTATACAAAGACAATATGGCTCCCAGTGAGAACTTTATATCAGGTACCCCTTTCAAAAGTTAATTTTATTGCTGGCCAGCCATAAAAACAAATGATGAGTCTTGGTTAGGAATATTGTTGAGAAATATTCTTGAACATCAGCATTTTGCACTTCAACATGCGATCATCATTAGTGAATGGATGCTGATGACATTTTTTAACTTGCAGAAATTTTTATATTTCTAACCAAAATAAACGTCGTTGACCTATGAGCCTAGCAAAAAATATCTAAAATAAATAGAAATGTATTCTGGTTTGTAGAAAGTTGTGAATAATAAGAACATAGCTATAACACCGACCTCCCTTTCTGGGTTCAGCATCTTGATTGGAGATGTGCCCTCTGACCCAAAGAGTCGGAAGCCGATACGTGACGTGGTCCCTGCCCCGAACATGGACCCGGTGGTGACCGTGATTTGATAGACGTGAGGTGCAGGCATCCTGTCAGGAGGGAGCAGACTCACTTTGTCCAGAGTCTTCCTTTGGTTGTTCTCTCCTCCACTCTCTCCAGAAATGGGGCTTATCCGGGAGGTGAAGCGACGACGAAGAGTCATCTGAGGATGTAAGAAAACTTTAAGCCCTGAGTTCAATCATCTAAGTTTATTTGGTTTTATTGAATGAATGAATGAATGAATGACTGAATGAATGAAATACCTTTATTGTGCATTCATGCCCCGAGGGGCTAGGTATCTTTATTAATACCACTAAGTAAGAAAGATTGACATTGATCATATTACCTAAAGAGTCAACAAAATATACAATTAAATGAATTGCTACGTAACTGTTATGAATACAGAACAACCAGTTCCTCATTGCCAATTGATGCATTTGCCCGGTAAATTTTAGATTCCGGATATTTCTTACAAGTTAATGGTAAGATGACGGGTGACACGAAAAAGCATGACTACCGTTGGATCATGGAAGATTGCTGAAGATCTATAATGGACCAACTTTAAACTTACCCATACATGATGAAAGTCCACGCACAAGAAAAGCATGATTAGGATGTACAGAATGTACTCCGACACCACGATGGAGAACACTACGGAGTTTTCTCTCAGATTGCGGAAGTTCTTGAACGCATTGATGAAGTTGATGGAGTTGGGAAGCAGAAGAGTCATGGTCCCAACAGAGACCTTCCTCTCCGTCATGTGACAGCGGCAGCTGATGGTCCCATGGTCAAGATCAATGTCAGCCTGTCGTTGAGTTAAGGTTACATGATAAATAGAAATGGGGTAGAAATCTGTGTTATGTATCTGACCAGTGCAGAAACAGTCATTTCAACCTCCAGTGTTTTTGTTCCTACATTATAATAGTGTTTCCTGCTTTTGCTTCTTTCTAATTTGTCTTTCAGATTGCTCCCAGAAGTCGCTCCATTTTTTTCTGTTATTGCAATGATGCAGTCTTCATATGTAGACTCTTGCAACATGCAATGAAAGCCTCTGATGAAACATGATTATTATCATACTAAAGCAAGCCAAGTGCAAACAGGCACAAAGGGTAACGACTACGTTTGCCTTAGCTTGCTGTAGCAGTATTTTGCCGTCTTTGTTAGACGCCTGGCAACAACTGACCAAGAGAGTGTCTACTTTGCAAACAACCCCCCCCCCCCCGCCGACCAAGTCAGGTCGAGAGACAATGTAGGTCTAATTAGGTAGGTAGTAGATAATAGCTATGAAATTTTCTTACGTCACAGCCCTCCAGCTTCCATTGTTCCTCACTATCCTTCCAAGACGAGCAACCTACAGCTGACATAGACAGTGTGTAGTCATCCTTGCCTAGGATCTGCACGGTAGGCTGATGTTGATGACCATAGGAAGAGCCAACCGATCCTGGAAATAATAAGATAATAATAACTTTATTGCACAACAATTGTACAAGGTACAAAGTATGGAATCAACTGGTACATAGATACAGTTCTATTAGGCTAATCAATCTATCTAATACAATATGGTGTGGTAGTATGAGATGACAATGGGATTTTACAATCATGGGAGAAGTTTCTAACGTCTAGACATTCTTTAATATATTTCCAATGTATATTCAAATCGTCACCATTGCTACAACTTTAACTAACAATTGTATATAACAACATAGATAAAGTATGATTCGTGGAGAAAACGCACCTAACTTCTCTACTCCAACATACAGAATCCGTCCGCCATGGTTAGTCGTGTCGAGGATGAAGGATGCTGACAAATTTGTCCCACTGAGCCAGGCCTCATACCCGTCTTCCTTGATAACTCTTTTCTCGTCATACCTTTCTTCCGTCGGAGGAGATCCGTACGAGATGTAGACGTGAAATGTCGCTTCTACATCCCACCAGTTCATACGGATAACAGGAATTACGTTATTGTGTTGGACATTGAAGGCGTGGTATGCCATAGTCGTGCCGTTTGTGTTATCTTCCGCCTTGCTCGGCCTTTCTGTCGTTACATGTGATGGCCGAAAGGCTAGCTCTCCGCTCTCTTGGGATGGTACAAATGCCATATCCAGCTTTACCTCTTGTTCTTTGCTAAGGTTTCCTGAGTTCTTTGAATTGATGGTCAGAAACGCCACTGAAGACGTGACGTTTTGTCCTCCTGTCGCTTTACTCCAGGAATATGGGTTTTTCTTGAAAACTGACATCTGAAACACATAATTCAAAAATATATTGTTAAGTATCTAAGCAATGTTAGGTCACCTATCCCAAGATTCAAAGTGGCGCTTGATCATTTGTTGAACTGTAAGCGATCTATCTTTAATATCACTTTATTTTCAACCTTTTTATCAACATACTTGAATAATAAATGGATTAAGTGTGGCAATTAAAAAATTATTGCCATGGCAAAGATGTCTGGGTTGATCTTAATTCATTGTAACAGTGTAAGGAAAGCACCGACGAAGCACTCTTAGTTCTGTCATGATATCTGTTCAAAAAGCACTTACAAATCAGTAAGGTGTCTGCCAAGCGGATATAGAAAGGCACAATAACTCAAGGAGTTCCAAGCAGAAACAGAAAGGTAGGAGTACAACCCCGGTTTAGTGTCCTTTCTCTGCAATTTTTTGATAGGGGAAGTGAGAATCTAGGCCAGAAGTTTAGAAACTCGGTTTGTTGGGGCTCCTAGGATCGGTTTGTTTGCACGGACGGATTGCAGACATCCCTGTGTAATTCTGGGAATTCTAGTGAAACGGGCATAAAATATACTTTTAAGCTCGCTCCTGAAGCTTCGCTAAAAAGACATTGTGACCTTATGGAGTCCTTCTCACCTTGACATCCAGCATGTCGCGTGTCTTAGACTCAGGTGTAGGTGGGATATTTGCCACAATATCCCCTGAGTCGAGGTGAAGCTCTTCGTCAGAGGGAAACCTCGCCACATCGACAGCGACGCTTTCTGTTTTAAAGCCTGAGTGATACTCTACATCCTCGGGCTGCAACGCCAGCAGTGTTTCAGCAACCTGGTCCAAAGATGCCACTATAGACTGCGACGCCTTTTGTTGCTAAATCAAGTAGAAAATCATCAGACTTTAAATGTGAGTTTCAGGAATCACTTTAGTTAGAATGTTGAGAGAGTGTTGCTTTGTCATATCACCAAAAACAATGCTTATTATCAAATGGGATAAATAATTACCATGTCTTCTCTCTCATTCTGCTTGTCTCTTAACATCTTTAGCTGCTGCTTGGGGGAAAGGTCCGTGGAACTCGTGTCGATAAAGTCACTTTCAGACAGGTTGTCTGAGTAACTTGCAGTCTGCATTTCCTGTTCCGGTAACATGTCAAGTACAATTGACGCCGTCTGCACCAAGGCTGAAACCGACAAAAAGGCATCTGACTGATAGCCTGCTGACAATGGATACAATGATAAGGTAGGGTAGGGTAGGGTAAGGTAGGGAGGGGTGGGTAGGGTTGGGTAGGGTAGGGTAGGGTAGGGTAGGGTAGGGTAGGGTAGGGTAGGGTAGGGTAGGGTAGGGTAGGGTAGGGTACGGTGCGGTAGGGTACTGTAGGACTGGTTAGGTTAGGGTAAAGTAGGTTAGGGTAAAGTAGGTTAGGGTAGGTTAGGGTAGGGTAGGGTAGGGTAGGGTAGGGTAGGGTAGGGTAGGGTAGGGTAGGGTAGGGTAGGGTAGGGTAGGGGATATAGGGTAAAGCTATGGTATAGGGTAAGGTGGAGTGTGCTGTTTTACTTAAGTAAAGTGTTTGTTCAGAAATGTAAAGTAGAATATGGTGACATTGTCGTTGTTTTGATATTTGCTTCAGGCATGCAGGCAATCTGTCTTGGTGTACAAGAGGATTATCAATTCTGTAAATTTAAAAGAATGTCGGCGTAAATAATTCCCACCATTGGCTATGGCCTCCGTGTTATCTGTTGATGCACCTTGTGATCCTCTAGCGACAGACGCAAGCTTCTCTATGATCCCTGAAGTGGTTTGCTGTCCAGAAAAGACACCACACAAGTTAAAATGTTTATTCTGTAACCTGACGACCAATTATTCAAAACTAACGTTTCACGATGTAAAAGCCGGTATATTCCACTTTATGAACAGCCGATTGTTATAGGCGAACTAGGATCTAGCTTACCAACACTGAAAGCGGCATTACTGATTCATCATTGGGCTTGATGATTTGTTTGATTGTGGACGTCACGGCAAGAATGTCCTCTGGTACCACAGCATCCGTCAAACTTTGCTCTAGGTCTTTCACGAGCCCCTGGAGCTATCAAATGTCCCAGGAAATAAAATAGTAGTGTATGAATTGTGTAATGGTTTATGCAGATCTCATACAGACGCTCCGCTTGTGTATTAGGCCCCGATTCTGGCGTACCAGGCTGCGATTCGTTCTTATCGCTGCGTTACCACTGGTCAGCTGTTGTCGGATAAAAGTTACCAGCCAATCACGTTGCTTCATGACCGTAGGCGGCGCCGTGGTTGGTTGGTGGTGATTGGCTAATGCTAGCGTCGCTAGGACAGATCGCAGACCGGTACACCAGGGTCGTTGCTTAACAAACACACATAGTGTTTGAGAGGATGATACAGAGTTGTGAAAGGTATTCTTTTATGGAAATTTGACATACTTTGGGCGCATGCAAATGATAAGACAGGAAATACATACATGTATAAGGTTGTTCAAAATACATCATACCTCTTCTCCTGGATCTTGTGTGGTCCGTGTTGAAGAAGCGGTATGGAGGCTCATATCTGAAACTCAGAATCAGATATTGTCTTATCAACTTCAAACGTCGACTATACAAAACTGGTAGTAAATTTTCATGACATACTATATAATTTTTTTTACTACATGTTGTGGGACATCACACAGCCTGTTATGGGAATACGTATAAGTAGACAAACAATCCTTCCGCTAAAATGCGGAAATACCTGACATCGATGTCTGTGGGATCGGTGGAGTTTCCCTTAATTGTGTTGGAGAAGTTACTGTGGGCGACAATAACATATCATCAGAGTCATCGCGTTACATAGAGAGAGACAACATTCAAAAGGTCTTTACAAACGCACATCTATTGCATGTGACTTATTTCAGAGTTTTTAATCTTTTGTCACAACAAACATATCATATATATCAAGCTATTTGGTTTTTATTGCACATTGTTCCACGTGTAATCTGTTTTGTCAGAAGTTTCAAATACGACGCAGCCTAATGCAATGCCTGTGTACATATCACTTAGCAAATTAATCATAACTGTGGATTACTCTTACTTGGGTTTGTAGCAAGCAGTCGGCCTGTTGTTGTTTCGTCACCCCCCATTTCAAAATGCGTTGCCTTTCTTGTTTTCGTTGTTGCTACAGCACAGTTATAGTGATAAAGTCAATATAACTTTCATGACACACATAACCAGATGATAAAAAGGCATCTTTATACTTGTGATTTGGTCTGTAACAAACGTATCAAGTTTTATTCTGCAATGCCTAAAATTTTTAATTCGTGAAAAAATGTATAATCCATTGTAAATATGAATGTTAACTTCTTAACCTAGTATTTTCAACGATTGTATGTTAAATTTAATGATCATGTTTTCCCCCCAGGGTTCGCCCTTAGAAATAGCTTTTACTAGTTGGGCAACCCTGGCATGTATACATTGTACATGCCGAACAAATAAATAAAATAGATATTGTGATGTGAGCGGATCAAAACATTCCGGCCTAAAACGGGGTAGGGAATTTCCCGAGCAGCCTTCGTAACCCCTGCTTCTTCTAATGGGCCAGTGAAGTCATGCTTGTCTCGAGCATTGATGTTTCTGACCTAGGCTGAAGAGATGCTGCTAGAGTAACAGTTAGTTCAGTGCTTAGATGAGTGGCCGCCTACGGCCTTGCACTGAGCAAGTTCGTTATAAAAAATACTTTCTACGTGTTTCAGCTTTGTACGTACAAAAATTAAGTCTCATATTTTTATTTAACAGTTTGTCAGAATTTAACTACTTTAATCACCTTACTCAACATGATAAATAACTGTAATAATCATTAGCACAATAGAATCAATGTGTAGGTAATTTTAAGGTCCCCTTTATTTTGTGATATGTGTACCTTTGATATCCTGGACTGCTGTGAGCTTAGTCCAGAACGGAGTTGGAGATACTGAAGTACTTCTTCCATCCGTTGTGGACGTTTCCTTCGTTGTATATGGGGGAACAGTCATGCTCGCCTCGATAAACGACAAGGAACCTTTTTTTGGATATAAAGTGAAATTTGACAAAAGCGATCAAATTTTACGACATCTCATTAACAAACTCGGACATCCACAGCCACCTCACTCACAAGACAAAGCTATCATCTTAGACCAATTAATGTAAAATCCAACCAGCGTCAATTTACAATTATGTTCATGGGACCCACCGTTTGGAACAACTTTAATATGACTTTAAAAATGAGCCCCACCCTTGCTATCTTCGCGCTATGAAAGCGCTAAATTTGACTTTATAAGTAAGCCTACCTTTTCCTAATTTGGTTTCCTTTTCTTTTGCTTAATAGTAGTCCACTGTTTATTAGTATTTTTTTACTTTGTTTAATAGCAGTTCACTGCTTTTACTTTGTTTATTACTTCTCGTTTACTGTACATTCATATTCATGTATGATTTATCAAGTTATGGTAAATTCTTTATTATATTAATATTGTTCTCATGACTTCTTTATTGTTTCATTTTGTTTATCATCCAACTTATTTCCTTTGTACAACTGATCAACTAAAATGTTATGATTTGATAAAGGGAGGCCTTTACATATTATCTATTTTTTTTTCTTATGTATGTATATTTTTAAGAGCGAAATAAATAAACAAAACAAAACAACTTGTGATGATTGATTTATCAATGTTGTTAATTTTCAAAATTAATAAATCAATTCAAGTGTAAGAAAATGAATCATTAGAAAAAGTGGTTTGTTCAAGTGGAAGAAAATGAATCATTAGAAAAAGTGGTTTGTTCAAGTGGAAGAAAATGAATCATTAGAAAAAGTGGTTACACTGTTTGACGTAGGCGCTAATTGGTATTATACAGATATCAAAAACAAGTACTTTACCTGTTCTGCTTGAAATAGAACTGTCCACACTACGACCATGCTCGCTGTTGGCCGCCATCTTGATGACGTATGTTGTTTCTGGTAGGAGTCCTGTGACGTTGTACATTGTTCTGTGACCATCAAGTCTGTCATGAAAACATTTCATTATAATGTTAAATATTTTCAATTTAGGTCTTTATGAGTTGCTGCATTTTATATGCCTGGTTTTTTTATACACGTGCAATTCATTGTCGTGCACATTTATACCATCTTACCGCAATGTCCTTGTAGCTCCGTATTCATCAGAAATGTCCAAGTTGTAAGACAGAATGTTTGCCACAGGTGGCGTCCATTCCAGGAACAACCATGTCGTGGAGGACTTGGTGACTCCCAGACTCGACGGTGAATCTGTGTCTAAAAGATAAAATAGGCAATTATAACTTCATTACCAGGGAAGAAGTACCAGGCACTTAGTTGTCTACTGGGTAGTGTAAGCAGACAAATTAAAAGTATGAAATGGATATGCTTCGCCCAGCAATTATTCCTTCAAACACAATGTATTTGTGTCGTAAGTTAGACGTATACAAACCCACCCCACCCATGGCCAACCTCTATACCAAAAATGGCTTTTATTCTTCTTGTTTCTTCTTATGTACAGAAAAAATTCCTTAAAAGAAGATAACTCTCTGTGTTAAAGAAAAGAATTTTTGTCCAAGAGTTAAGAATTTTAATTTCTTTCTTATAAGTAGTTTTTCTTAAAGTAAGATTTTTCAAGAAAAAGAAGCGAAAAATTCTAATATTTTCTTAGATATAACATGAATTATAATCTTGAAGTCAATAAAAACATGAAATCTAAACTTGAATTTCTAGAAATAATTGAGGGCGAAAATCTTTTGAGAAATATTTTCTTAAGATTTAGGAAAAAGTCCCTTGTTTTGAGAATTACCATGAAAAGAGTCAGACCAATTCTTCAAATTTTTCTTTCTTATTCATTCTTGAAATTCTTAATATGAGAAGATTTGTCCAAGAGTTAGGAAAAACGAGAAAAAGTGGAAAAGCAAGAAAAATTATTTTTGGTTTTGTACTTATTAACGTTACCTGTCACAGCACTTGTACCGATGGCGATACTCTTCCCTAACCAGCTAACGGCCACCAAGTCGATGTCATACTGATTACCGGGAACCAGACCTGTCAGTTCACAACTGTCTATACCCCCTGACTTAATCAGTGAAGTACTCCTTCCATTTTCTGTGTGGGTTATTTGGTAAGCGATAAGGACAGCTTTAGGTTTTAACCATGAGATCGTAATGGTGTTGGTTGTCTTCAGTTCAACATACAATGCCGTTGGACTGTCCGTTTCTGAGGATGAAGGATACACTTTACTCTTAAGTGAAATGAAAAAAAATGCATTATTGTATTAACATAATATAACATTGTTTTATATTCAAAAGGCAAAGATCTGGTGAAAGATCTTGCGATGCTAGGCTTTACGTCATTAATCACTTGAAGCTGACATTTTGCAACCTATTCTTCCTAGGTCTGAAATACTAACAATTCATTACGTAACAATAGATATCATACACATAACATCCGTGAATAGTTTCACGATAACCGGGTTGGTAAGTCACTGAATAAGACGACTCTTTTTTTCACAATCAAGAGATTTATTCCACCGACGTTTCGGTGACCATCTCATTCTGTCACCTTCTTCAAGGCAATTCTGACTGGCTCACATTGTACTGCGGCTCAGGTGTCATTGCTTATAGATGTATTCCCAAACGCAAAGTATTTACATACATACTGGGAATGACCGAAACGTCGGTGGAATAAATCTCTTGGTTGTGAAAAAAAGAGTCTTTTTATTCCATGCAAATAACAATTCATTTCAACACAAGCCTTGTAAGAAAGGGAAATTAATCATAGGGAGAGCGGGTCGTTAATCTACTGTGCTTTGTATATGATATACATTTCAGTTCATTTACTCCAAATGGCCGATCATGTATTGAAATTCAACGTGTTCGTACTTGTTCCCACGGTAAGGTTTACTGCTGGTCCCTCGTTGTGCCTGTTGATGCTTGTTGCATATATTACATACTCTGTGGCTGGGGTGTGGTCAGTAAATGTCGCCTCGGTTTGAACTGTCGACAAAAACTGTGTGAACAGGCTCTCAGCAGTATCACTGCGCCTTATCCACATCCTATGGTTGATAGCGAGGGAGTTTGTCCTCTGCTTCCACGAGACTGTAATGGACGTTTCTGTGATGTCAGTAACCTTAAAGTCCTCAGGCGGGGGCGTCACTATTTGAAAAAAAGAAACGTCACATTTCAAAATAGATAGTCACTTGCAAGACTAAGGCATGAAAATCGAGGCCTATGTCTGTTAAGTACAGTCTGAGGATATGATCAATCATCCATTGTAAAATCAGACGTATTTAGTTTTAAATGCTTATCGGTCTTTGTTGTAAGAAGCAAAAGCTCATCAAACAATATCAACAAATAGCTGTGACATTTTCAAATTATTTTTTCCATGTAATTGTTCAAAGACCGTGCCCACAAGGTGTAGCCAAAACTGAATTCCCAAGGGAATGCGTTCCTGGAATATTCTAAATTTTTGGATTTCAATGGTAATACTGTAAAAATGGCTCCGCCCCTAAGGCGTCGCCAAAAACACATTGACTGTAATCAAGCTCACATGTCGCGCAGGTGACCTCTACTGGCGAGCTGTCCTTATACATCCCAACAGCCACCAGTGTCACACTGTATTCTCGGTCAGCAAGGACTTCCTGGAAAACGTGCTTCTCATTTTCCGGTCGAAAGTCTCTTGTGATCACGTCGGAAGGGCTGTCACTGACGAGATTTAGGTCCACTCTGTATCCGGTAAGGGGCGCTCTCGGCTTGATCCAGATGATACCGAGTGAGGTGTAAGTTGCTGTTGAACAGGTGAGATACTGTGGACTATCCGTTTCTGAAACACAAAAACATATTTGTTGTTTTTACTACGTTTGTCATTACCAAGTACAGTGAAAATTGAAAACGTAGCCTCCATCTTTTAATGCGTTCATTGCTCTTTATATCCACTTGTCATTTTGATTTCATGTCCATAAGTCTCAAACGCCACCGCTGATATGCATAATGCAAGAAATAATCAATAATGATTAGAACGTAGAATACGCTACCAGTTATGCACTGGATAAAGACGCCATCGCTTTCAGATGTGGATACGACATTGCGAACTGTGACGTTGTATTTGGAACCACTCTTTAAACTATCAATGCTGACTTCGACACTTCTGCTTCTTTCTTCAAGTGACGTCAACAACTCTGTTAGTTCCGAGTTATCTGAAGCATGCTGATACCAAATATGGTATCCCGAAAACTTCAGACAGGTGTAAGGATGCCCCCAATGCAGGGTAAATGAATCCAACGTCTCCAAACTGCACGTCAGGCTCTCTGGTGGGAGCACTAAAGCATTGTAAAGACATAAATTTGTATAAAACAAAATTGACATTTTTTTAACACTTGGAACGCATTCAAATTTATTTCAGGTGGTCCTCTCCAGTAAAGAGGCTAGAAAACGTGGTTAAACGAGGTACCCTGTCTTGCATAAATGTATGAATCTACTCGAAAAAAGTGAAAGGTAAATAAAATGTTACCTTAAGTCAATGAAAGAAATGTATGGTTACCACCTACAGAGTAAATACCAACTCGAAATAAATCTAAGCTTTTTTACCTGTTGGTATAACCGCCTCTGCAATAGTTGGTCCTGCACCTGCAGCGCTCCTTTTCTCCACGAACCAAGATGGAGTCGCTCCCTTCTGAGTAATCATGGCATAAGACTCTCGGCGTCCTGTCATGTGATTTTGAAATGTATTCAACCCTTCAAAACGATCTACATAGAGTCTCTATAGACAAATGATGGAATCATATCTTCTTATTTTGTCTTAAAACATTAAAGTTTTCTCTGTCTGGCGCGTGACTTTCGGCAGGAACCCAATAGATGCGTAGTGACTACTTGCATTCAATGACGTCACAACACGCCGATTCAGAAAAATTTAAACTTTGCCTCAATCTCTTTATCTTCTCCAGACATATCAGGAAGCGTTGGTATATCTAAAGTTAGAGACGTGTTGGATAGTATACAGATAAGAACCTTTTTTCTGTCCATATGGAATTATAAAAGTAATACGGTACCAATGCCAGTAATTGTAGATCCGTATGGTGCTAGATTGACTGGGGTATCCCCGACGTCATGGACAACGATACCTATGATTCGTCCCTGCGGCAAAATGGAAGCAAAGATTATAAACTTAGATATGACATGTCGGAACGTCATCACAAACTTTCAGCTAGTGTTTATTTCAGACGTTCTTATCGTTAATATGTCTTTTTTATAACAGTCAGTAGCATTTTATTCAATATTATCACATAGCCAGATGACGTCGACCAATCAGAAGCCTCCATTGCCCATGTGTTATGACGCCATAACACACCCGTTCGACCGTTCCATTATGTAGAGGGGGAGGTTATCTTTTTGTTTACATTCGTATAATGTTTATTTGTTCCCAAAAATGTTTATCTTAGAATAAATCAAATATTTTGTATTCATATGACAAATAGAATAAACCATTTCAATACAAGTCAAAACTAAACGGGCGGAAAGGAAACAGTATTCAGCCCACAGCATTGACGAAACAGAAGGACACCCAGCAGGGAGGAATGATTATAATAGATAATATATAATAGAATAGATTTGGCATGCCAAGATTGCAATGTTATTATATATTATCTGTGGAAATTTTGGTTTTCAAAATAAAATCTATCATCTTCTGTACAAAAAGGGCAAATGTAAATTCTGAAATGCATTCTTAATACCGTAGTATAAATGATCTATGCGTCATACAGGAATTAACTACTCTTATATGGGTCAGTTTGGATAGGCTATATGATAATAACGTTAATGACCCGCCTATTCGCTCACTCGGTGGTTTTATTCGGTGGTTATAGCACATGGCCAGGCGTTATGACACCATATACACCTCGGGGCGGGTCATTAACCCTTAATCATCAATTTTCCAAACATAAGTAAAGAAAACTTAAGCTGTTACCTTCCTTGTTGGGTACATAAATCATAAGCTTATGTTTTCAGATTAACTACAAAATATGTGTTTCTGTTTGTAGAGTTCAAATTCTTTCGAAACCTATGACTTAAAGAGTTTTTTTTTGTTTCATTTGCGCTGTAACATACACAGCCTGCTAATAAACGTTTTGAAAAAAAAAAAATTGCGTAACAAAATCAGGCTGCATCCGACTTTCTCGTAGTCCCAGTATATCAAATACGATTACCTCCACAACACCTTCCAGAAAGGTCTCCAATTGTGTTGCTGCCACAGCGCCGTCTCCCCGCACATAGGTGTCGAAAACAGCCTTGTCTACAACTTCTCCGGTCCGCTCATTCAATATGAACACCTGATGCCCTCGCAAATCTGACGATTTTAAACAGAAATGGGGGCTAAATATTCCTTGTGCATTCCTTGTGCATTTTACTTTTCTCAATCACTTGATCTACAGGGTAAAGGAAAGAGGTTCTTGTCTTCAAGAAAACCTTGGATGCTTATAACTGGTATCAAACGTTTAAGTGTCTTTAGAATTTGGAATAATTTATATTAATTCATAAGTACCGCGTGCGCAGTTCGAAAGGTTGGAAAAATATAACTTACGTTTTTTAATGAAGGTGCTATAATTAGAAACACAACTAACACAACAATTCTATCGCCTTTTACTAACCATCTTGATCAATTGTGCTTTTCTGTCCGTTACTGACGATGCACGATGTACTATCAGTGCCCGGATCATCGTTTCCATACGACTGTGCCCTCACGGTGAAGCATTTCTTAGCTGTGAAAACAAAACAAAACAAAACACAACAAAACAATAAGAATAGCTCTTAAAAGTACATCCTTATTAGTAGTTAACATTGTACAAGATTAAAACTTCAAAGAAAAAGTCAGCGTATCGAACTGTCGATTGTCCTACTGTAGGAGTTAAGGAAGTTATCTACATCATGGCGCTCCGACCTTCACCCAGCAGAGACAGCGGGCGTCATAAGCTTCGCTCACTATACGATATGAAGCATGACGCGTCATCGAAAAAAGTAACGCGCCTTCAAAAAAGACAACGCGTCTCCAAATTTCCTCTTCAATTTTTCAAAGTTCTTCCTATCTCTGTCTTAGCTACCTAAATGCTGCAAATAATAAAAAGGTTGTCTCGTTTTTCTGTTGTCCCCTTTGGAAGTTTTGTTTTTAACTAATACGCCCCTGCAGTTTCCAACGTTAACTGATCTTGACCGTACCCATATATTGAATATAGTTATGACACTAAAACAATTGCCCCATTTTTCATTGAGTGAGCATGTAAAATGCGCAATTCGAAAATTATTTCTACTAAAAAAAAAAGACCAATCCAAAACTATCCTAGTCCAAAATTGAATTTTCCCAACTAGACTCCATTAGAAATGGACATTTTTCCCTGGCGGACAAACAGATTTGACTCTCCACAAATTCCTAGCTAGCGCTCTATCATAGTATGGAACAAAACAAATGGAAAAGAATGTGATTGGTGGTACAATATCCAAAACATTTTAATCAGGAAAGAATATCTTTGTGTCTTGTCAGGTCAAGAGCTGGGACCCAAGTGTCTGCAGTCGGTCCATGGGTTGTAGGCCCCGGCTCCGCGGACTTTATCATATCAAGATATAATGTCCTTGATCATATATAGCAATAGGGAGTTTTTCTTCCCCGCCTGAACAGTTGCGCAAGACATCCCGACCTAGAGTTATGCAAATATCCCGTCGGCTCACGTCGTCCTTTGTGCGACAGCCGCTCTGATACGCTAACTTCGGCGCCCTCCTTCGGTTTTCGGATAAATTCGGCATCCGCCCACCCGCTTTCGCCGATATTCCGATCCCAAGGAAAAGATCGGTATACATACGGTATACACATGGTACAAACACTCCCTCCGAGGCCTACAGCTGTCTGACTGTGAGAACGGTGTGATTGGGGAGGCTACCCGTACACTGCCCTTCCTCAAGGTAGATACCGCCACTGCATACTGGTCGGCCATCAAGCAATATTGATGACGTAGTTGTTCCCCATGATATGACGACTGAGTGATGAAGCCGACAATTTTTGACAAGAACACTTACCTTCTCGGATGAAGATGTCGTCATTGACGTTCACTCCCCAGACGATGTTGTCTCCTGATGAAATCTGTTTGAGGTTCCCCTCGACGTGCTCCCAGCCGCTGCCTGCAGACGCCTCGTTACGGAAGGTTCCCGTCCGGTAGAAGATGTCGTCGTTTGCATTCACACCCCAGACGCCAGCGGGACCAACCGACACGAACTTCAGTGAGCCGTCTATCTGTTCCCAATCGATACCTATTGCAGACATAAGTTCTAGTAAGTCCATTTTTTGCTAGGCCAGTCGCTTTTGTATCTTAAGCAACTGCCCTGGCGTATAACTATAGGCCTGCAAGTCCTCCTTATGGTAACATCTCTAGCTCTAGCCATTGCTAGCCATCTGCCAATCAGACATTTTCCCCTGCTACTAAAAGGAATGTTACAAGCTACTAAATATGCACGTTACCTCTTTATCTGAAGCGGCGACATAATTGGCTAGTAACGTTTTACTATAGAAGGAAGAATATATGATGGACGCAACCAAAGTGAGTGGTTGCAGGTCTTCAGTACACTAGAGTCGTTGCTTGATATACACAAGTGGCAGGTTTGGCACAAGAGGATAAGTGTGTCATAGTTTGCCACGTATACCTTGCAATGAGCTACCAAGTCGGAATTTTATGGCTTTTGCTGCTCCTCGCAACCCCAATCATCTGGATAAACACTCAACTAAAGCATTTTAGAACAACACAGCTAAAATCATCTAACGACGAAGCAATTCTAGTACCTGCGGGTTGATCTGTAGTGATTCCTGTCCGTCTGTAGATGTTGTCGTTCGCATCGACGCCCCAAATCTGGTCAGCCGTAGAGCTGACGTCCAGTTGCTTCAGCTTTCCTGGGACGTTGAGCCAGCCGGTTCCCGCAGGGCTACTGGCCGTTAGTCCTAAATGAACGCAAAGTTGCAAATGGTTGAACGTCTTTCACTGAGCTGTTTAGCACATGATAAGTACATTTTAGCTAGGAATAATAAAAAACAAGACTGACTCAAAAATAAATTGCTATTCAAGCGACATTTATTAAAGAATGCCATGCTCAGAAAAAGAAGCAACAAGAAACTTTCATGAGAAATCATTAGTATATATTCACACGAAATTCCCAATGTTCGAATTCTGTTACAGATTATACAGATCGAACGTGTCCGAAAATGGTTCATTTCTAGAAACATATTCGTAGGAATAGCCTTTTTTACCTGTTACATCATCGTGGAAAAGCGTGGAACCATTTCACAAGAGGTGTACAGCAAACATTTTACATAAATGGTCCCGACAGAGGCAAATAGTGAAATTCCGGCACATATGTCAGATGTCTTGACGACCCGGGTATCAGTACGATTCAGGAAGCCAGTCAAAGTTTTGATGAATGCCGAGAAATATATGTACGAAGATATTGTTTTTTGTTCGTTTTGTGTTCGATTAGCAAACGACTTCAAGTAAACACTAACCTTGTCGTATGAAGATGTCATCATTGGCGCTGACGCCCCAGACGGAGCGTCCTGACGAGATCTGCTTCAGTTTACCCGCGATGTTCACCCAACCGCTTCCCGAGGACTCTCCGTCCTCCAAGGTTCCCGAACGATAATAGATGTCGTCGTTTGGATCTACTCCCCAGACTCCCTTGGAACCAACCGACACGAACTTCAGCAGGCCGGCAATTGACTTCCATGTTGGCTCTGAGACATACAATAAGAATCGTATCAGTCAGATTTCCAGCCCCTTGTTCGTACTTCTTTTGCATTTCGGCGCAAGCGCGAAACATTAAACAAACACCCCGTCAAACTCCACTGACCATACACAATGTTTTTCCATAGGTTGTGAATCATTAAGTAGATTCAACATTTACATTTTTTTTGTTTGGTAATGAATCTTCTACGATCGGACTAATTTTCTTACCTGACAGTTCGGAAGCAGTCAGGCTAGTACGTTGGAAAATGTAGTCGCCTGAGTTCACACCCCACGCCTGCCGGCCACTTGGACTAGTCTCGACCTGCTTAAGATATCCTGGGATCTGCCTCCAACCAGGTCCAGTAGGGGTGCTCGAGCTTATTCCTGAGATGAAAAGATATTCTATTCGTCACGCATTTTGGCGGAGAAAATTCTGTCCTCTGAAAGATATGCACGAGCTCGAGCCACAACCTGGCACAAACGTAATTAAAATAGCGTAGGGCTACTGACAAAGAACAGTAGAGCACCAAAATGTAGTATTTCAAGGGGCATTTAGGGAGGTGGGTTGTAACATAACATATTCCAGCTTACCAGCTTACTTAGGATTATGTATGACATTTTCGTCATGTCTTCAGATATAGTCAAGATTAAGAAACGCAGCGAAAGAACCGTGACATCACACATAAAAGATGTCATGGTAAACAAACTCCAAGACATGAGAATACCGTATGGCAAGGTTATGCTATACATGGCCAGAGGGTGTTGGACTTCCGACCAATTAGAGGACACAGCTACCGTGGCTGGTAGTGATAAGTTTGGGAAACATCTGGAACCACTATTAAAACCCCCCAAGAATTTGTTATGTTGAAAATTCGTATTTTCTGCCATTTTTCCATTTTAACCTGAAGCCTGTACTCCAAGACATCCCATGCAGAAAGTAAAAAGTCTGAGTCGTTAAAGAAAGTCCATCCTCTTAAATTATCAAATCTACAATGGAATTAATGATCGATGAAATTTTGTTCAACCGACTTTACTTTCCCCTAGCTCGGAAATTAGAGAGGAAAAACACAAACAACTTGAACCCTTTTACAGCAATATTCATGGTTGGGGTATACCGGTATTAAATTCTCCCAAAGTACATACTTACAAATACGTAACACGGCACGTTTATAACTGTTCTCTAAAACTGACCTTCACTTCCACTCACAGCACGCACGTTCCGATTGGCTGGCTCTTCTGGACCTCGTAAGTGACCTGTGATGGTAATGTTGTTGTTTACTGTTATTGTAAGGGATAGCTGTTGTGACCTTGGCCTCGATGGTGTGTCCCTTACGAAGTCCGTTAGTATAGCTGCGATGTTAGTGGTACGCTCAACCCAAGGAAACACAAGGAGTCGCTACATATTGAAGACGTGCATCTGTATTCTCTCTCCCTGTCCTCTCTCTACATCAAATCTCCGCTCCAGATCTAGACTAAGTCCTAGTCCAGACTACCTCCTACTACATGGTTCTCTTGCATTTATACACTTTCTATAGGTACATTCTTCTACTGTATCTGAGTCATCATGCGCCATTTCCTCTAAAGGGCAGTGGACAGTCCCAAATAAGGTCATGTCAACCAGGAAGCATGCTCTGCCCCATGGAGAGAAGGTCGTTATTTCTCGCTGTGTCATTAACTCAGGCCATCCTTCTTAGGAAATAGTGCACGTGCCCGCCTACACTCTTTCTCAGAACAGATCATCAGAACGGACATCATTCCAAGGAATCTTGGAAAGTACAAGAAACTCGGCCATATCATAATCGCACCCTATTACATTTTATTTACTAGAACATGAGAAACTCATCCCATTGTAAAACTGGAAGTAAACGAGCTAAGAGACCATGATTTGAAATATACAACGACTAGCTTACAACGCTTATGACTAAAATACAGATTATTTCAACTACAATTGATAAATTTTTTCAGGGGCTTTTTAGGCTTTTTATTTACTAAGAATTCCCAAACACACCGTAAGGTATTTTGTCAGTGTTGAACGATCCCTCAACATCTCGGTATGTGACGTAATCTGCCGTCACGTCATCGACACCTGGACCTGGTCCTACATCCGGGTTCTGTCGGCAAAGAGACAGTTTATTGACAGCATCATATAGTAATCATTTACTTTGCGTCCTCATAATGAAATGCGATGCCACATATGTGATGGAGTTTGGATAGATAAATGTTTGACAAGGAACGGGCTTTCTCGTCAGACTGTTTTCATGTTGAGATTCCTGAATTGGTGTGGCCTAACAAGTACCAGAGAAGCATCCTCATTAGACAGCTTTAAACAATGCATGCAGTCAGATATGCGAAAGTTAGATGTGACGGGTCGTTCGGTGTAATATAACTAGCTTCTCCCGCGCCGCGTTCCTGCGAAGCTGTTGTGTTACGCTGAATGGCGGTTATACCGGCTATAAAGATACAAATACGTCACTAATATCAAAACCCACTTAACTTTTTTAAATTATGGGTATTTATGTTCGGTTGTTCCAGCCATACCTTTCACATCAATAAACAAAATCAATTAACGAAACGCTGTAACGTCCATGAGCAAAAATATGGCTCTACGCTAGCAGAATTTGTCGAGTCTAGTAAATCGGCCCTACCTCAGTCGGCCGACTGAGTCCAGAGGTCCTCCCATGCCCATCGGTTGTTTGCACCTCGCCGCGGGTCTTCTGTGGTTCCTTTACACCTTTCAACGGCTTGGCGAAGGCCGCACCAGCCAGAAAGATGACTATCAGAAGCTGAATCTTCATGGTTCTGTGGGGCGGTTAACATCCGCAAAGAATATTGATATCAAAGTCTTGAAAACACACATACAGAGAAGCCAGAAAATAATACTTTGCTCCCTACTGGGTGAAGTTTGCACAGTCTATACAATTTTCTAAGCACCTATCAAATAGGATGACTCCAATTCACACCAGGAAATAATATGTGTATTGGATACGATTCCTTCGCCCGAATGACCATAGGTATATACTAGATCTCCTAATACAGGTTAGAGAAACACCTGTGCAATGAATTATTCAAACTGTAGTATGCCTGAAGGATTAACTGCTTATATTCTAATATGCCACAGTAGAATGCCGAATGGATACAGTTATTGTGCGTACCTGGCGGTTTACAATAAACCTTCTAATCTCTGTACACTGATAATTGATTGGATCGTGATGAGGTCTGTAACGTAATTTTCAACGGAGGTCGTGTGTATGCTGCTCGCCACAATATGGCGATGATAGATGGGCACTAATGATTATTATATACGAACTGTTGTGAAAAGACCTTTTTAACTACGAGAAAGGGAATATAATTAAAGTTTGCAAAACACCTAAGATATCGCATGTGGTAATCGAAGACATTTCTGTTGACTATCGCTGCAAATAGTAGTACAAAGAAATATTCTTGCCCTATTACCAGCTTCTGGAAATGATATCATTACATTTTTGAAACTGCGTAATGACCACTACTAAGCTTATTTTTGTTTATTCTTATTTTTAACATTTCCTTTACGCTTAACGGAATATAACTATTGGCCAGCTGTCTATCCACCACCACTATTTGCAGAGGTAGTAGGAATATTCTTATGGTAATTCTAGAATAACAGACTCCACAAGATTATCAATTTATTCTTCTAACTTTGCTAAACTACCGACAAAACCTTTACTTGTACTTTATTTTCTTTCGCTGTCAATAAAACAGCCTCGACTGCCAAGCAAAAAGCCTAAAAAGATACACCCATGGCCATGCTTCTAGGATTAACTAATCAACAAGTAGTCCTTTAAGAGTTAAAACTTACACTGTAATTCCCGTCCTGAATAAGATAGCAACATCACAAAAACACTTAAAGGCCGAGAGCTTAACAAGTATAAACTGTGAAGGTGAGACGAAAGTTTAAGTGTTTGATCCAGCGTTTATACTCCTTCCTATTTACAAACATGTTTGATATTGATCCACTGGCCATTTCAACATCTAGGCTTCTACGATTTAAAGAATAACGACAATACCAATATAGCATAATCCGGCCAAGACAATCCATTGGAAAAAAAAACAACTACATAGTACACTACATGGTGTTGGCATGCAAAGTTGAGGCAATTTTAAAACAGAAAAAAATATCATTGTTTTTGCTCTCAGTAAGGCGTCGATTTTTTTTCCTGTTCCATTTCTTGCTACACAATCCGGACGACTATGTCCCGTGGCGCCTCGTTTCACTGTGGTTAGGGTACTTAATCATTTCGTATGTATTATTCTGATATTAACTCGCAGTTTGGACATGCTTCACCATATGTTGTTCTGTGTGCTTTTTTAACGTAGACAGGACAACCTGATTTCTTACGAAAGAAAATGTATCCATTGCACAAACCTTTAGATTCCGCAGAACAGCCCAATGGAGGAGGTGTATTGGGTACGGCTCCTTCGTGAAAATGTTTATCTTCTGCCAATATAAGCCAACACAGAAACATCTGTGCGTGCAATAGATTATTCTGAAGTATTAACTGCTTATATTCCATTATGCCACAGTACAATGCGGAATGGCTTGGTATATTGTGAGAACCTGGTGGTGACGTATAGACTTTCCTATCTTTATACGGCGGTTAGAGATTGGTTCATTGTGAGGTCTGTAATGAAATGTTCTAAAGAGGTAGTGTGTTAACAACTCACCAGAATATGACGTCGTTAGAACGTAATATCCAAGCAGATCTAATGGTTGTGAAGGCCGTATCGAACTGGCAGAGGAAAGAGGTTTCAATTGCAATCAAAACCTCTTCTTCCAGTTGGATACGGTCTTCGCAACCATTAGATCTGCTTGGATATTAGTTAGAACGATCAACATAATTATATATTCAGCCAAGCCTTATTAAAAGGCATCATCTAGGAAAATAAGAGTCTGTAAAATGTTGAATTCTAAATATAATACACGTGGATATCCGACTATCCACGGATGCTGTGAATAGAGATACATAGAAATAATCCTGCTCTTACCCCTACTTAAAAATAACTTTATGACAGCTTTGTAAAGGCGTGAACAGTACATGAGTTTATCTCCTAAATAAGACGCTTTTAAAACATTCTTGACAATTCTTAACAATTCAACCTACTTTGTGGATAAATTGCGGATAGATATTAACATGCATTTTACTTATTAAGCTGTCACACACATAACCTCGACTACCAAACAAAAAACTTATAAAGACACCTCACTATACCTGCGGATAAATATTAACATGCATTGTACTTATTAAGCTGTCACACACATAACCTCGACTACCAAACAAAAAACTTATAAAGACACCCCACTATACCTTTTTCTCAAAGTTATTTCCTATGAAAGACGTAATCACCCTAAGACGATTTCCCCGAAACAGTTCGGAGAAGTATTGGGTACACCTCCTTAGTGAAAATGAGCACTTACTTTACTCTCTGCCAATATAAGTCAACAGAGAAACACCTGGGCGATGAATTATTAAAACTATAGCCGGCCTGAAGGATTAACTGCTTATATTCCATTATGCCACAGCACAATGCGGAATGGCTTGGTGTATTGTGAAAACCAGGTAGTGACGTAT
This sequence comes from Branchiostoma lanceolatum, assembly GCF_035083965.1. Lineage (NCBI taxonomy): Eukaryota > Metazoa > Chordata > Leptocardii > Amphioxiformes > Branchiostomatidae > Branchiostoma > Branchiostoma lanceolatum. Next base: position 30,827,817 of record NC_089724.1, read on the forward strand.
ATACCTTCTTATTACTCTATACGGTAATAGATTGGTTCATAGTGAGGTCTGAAAATTTCCACAGAGGTAATACAGTGTTAACAGCTGCCTACACTATGGCGTTGTTAGAACGGTCCATATAATAATGAGTTCAACAACTTTGTGGAAATAATTTATCAACAAACAATATTAATGTGGAAATAAGAATCTGCAAAATGTTGAAGCCTACAGATAATGCATGTGGATATCTGACAGATGCCTATGATGCTGTGAATGCACAGAAATAATCTTGCATTTTCCCATGCGTACAGAAATAAGATTGGGACGGTTTCGTAAAGGTGTACAGTACATTCGTTTATCTAACAAGTAAGACGTCGTTCAATAGTCTACATAATTGCAACTCAAGCAACTTTGTGGAAAGACACTAACAAAATACACCAGAAAGTTTTAGGTCACAAAATATTCACTATATAAGGGAAATACCAAAATGTCAAGTGTCTATCCACGAAAACTATTTGCATAGGTAGTAGGATTATTCTTGTCCCTTTCCTCTATGTTGAGACATTTCCAGTTTTCTGCCAACAGAGCAGCTTTGAATACTTTACGTCTTCAATTGACACAAGGTTTTTTTTTTCACGATTTGTTTTATCTGTTACACGAATATTCTTCGAACAGTGACTTGATAAAAGGTAGCGAAATACTAGCCTCCAAATTTTCGACGTCTAGTCTGTACGTCTTCTTCACGGAATGACCTAGTCTCGCGAGAACACGAGACTAGGCCGAGACTTGTGAAGATCGTCCTGCCTCCCTCGCCTCCTTGCGGAGTAGGGGTAAGTAGGACTTGGGCAGCTCCCAACCTCCGGTACGGTTCATCCCAGCACGCTCCAACTGAATGTGGACTGCCTCTTTAATCTTCCTGTGGGAATTGTTTTATCTACATTTCACTGAGAATTGTGGTTTTGGTACCACTTGGGTACAGACAGTCTGAACATGTTTCCACCACTGGTCGTTCTGTCTGATTTAGCTGATACCTTATTAGATAAAGGTATAACGATCGGACAAACCTTATTTCGAAACTAGAGTTCCACGACCTCATACCTTCGCCAAATGATTTTAACCTTTATGACTGACGTTTTAGGAGTGTTTCTCATCAATCATAAATCATACCAGTTGATTGTCTTAAAATATAACATGTCCAAATTATGAGCTTAACAAATTTATCATCAATTATGCAAAGGAGGCCCTTATTAGCATAATTTGATTCAACGATGTTCACATTCACATAACCTCCCGAAGCCACAAAAAAGGAGTAAATGTATGAAATTGCCGTCTTTTGCCAGTGTGGAATAATAGAAGTTACTCATTAAGTATGCAAATAAGGCCCACTTGAATTGTCATATCAAGGAACAAAGCGGATTTTTAAAGTTCCCTCATTAATTATGCAAATTAGAATCTGATTTGCATGATAATCGTCCAATCATACTAAGCATCACAAAAACTATCCACATACCAAAAATCATGACCATCCATCAAGGCAATCATGTTATAGTATTTTCTCATTAATTATGCAAATGAAGTCTTCAGTTGCATAGTTCATATCATTTAATATTTCTCTCTTCCTCAGTTACATATGTCACATGTTTCAGAGTCCTATCATGGAATTTGGCGGATGTATAAACTTTCCTCATTAATTATGCAAATTAGATACTGATTTGCATAAGAAGTGTCTAATCATGTACATCATCACTCAAGCTATCTACCTACCAAAAATCATTACCATCCATCAAGCCCTTCTTGAGTTATTCCCTTTCAAAGTCAGACGCAAAACCTGCTCCTGCAGTTCCAAAAAAGCCGCTAGGGGGCCCAAACCCACACCACTTACTCTCTGTCCAAAGATCTATCTACCACTCAAAAATAAGTTCCATAGCATGTCCAGAACACGAGATATCAAAACAGGAAGTTCCGCTGCAGTACCATAAGAAGCCGCTAGGGGGCCCAAAATCTCATCGTTTTTAGGTCTCATCAAAACCTACCAAGAAACCAAATACCAAGACAATCTATCAAGGCATTCTCGAGTTATCCTGTGCCACTACAAACAAACAAACAGACAAACGCTACCCTCTGCATAACCTTCTCGGCGAAGGTAAAACAGTCTACTGCAGGAGATGTATTGGGTACGGCTCCTTGGTGAAAATGACCACTTAGTTTTATCTTCTGCCAATATAAGCCAACACAGAAACACCTGTGCAATAGATTATTCTGAAGGCCTGAAGGATTAACTGCTTATATTCAATTAAGCCACAGTACTATACAGAATGGCTTGGTGTATTATGAAAACCAGGTAGTGACGTATATACCTTCTTATCTCTATATGGTAATACATTGGTTCATAGTGAGGTCTGGAAGGAAATTTACACAGAGGTACTTCTGTGATAACAGCCCCCCACGTCGTTAGAATGGTCAATATAATGATGCGTTCAACATATTTGTGGAAAGACTTTATCCACAAAAAATACTAATGGGAAAATAAGAGTCTACAAATTATTGAATTTTAAAGATAATGCATGTGGATATCCGACATATGTTGCTGTGAATAGATAAAGATGCACAGAAATAATCTTGCATTTTTTTCATGCGTAAAGAAATAAGATTTTGGTAGGTTGGTAAAGGCGAGTACGGTACATCCGTTTGTCTTCTGTCAATATAAGGCAACACATAAACACCCGTGCAATAAATCATTTTGAAGGTCTGAATTAAATGCTTACATTCCATAATGCCACAGTACAATACGAGATGTCTCTATGTGTCGTGCGAACCACGTAGTGACGTACAGACCATCTTATCTCTCTACAGTAGCAATATTGGTTCGTAGAGATCTACAGAGGTCCGTAAGCTGATTTTATCACAGAGGCATTGTGTTAACAGCTGACAGCAATCATCCTCGTTCACCAGGACCCTTCCGCTCCACGTTACATCGCTCGCAGAAAGGGCCCTGGTAACACGGGATGGCATCCATGGTTATTGCAGGTCGACGAGACTTGCTGATGAATAATTAATGAGCTAACCCTTATTTGGGACAAACGGCAGTTGTAGCTCATGAATAATCAATGAGCTAGCAGTAACACGTAACCTGATTGGTTGATAGCTTCCCAGCGTTCTTTGCGCGCTTGCTTCCGATGAGAGGAAGCAAACGGGTTTTAACCCCTCTGATTGGCTGAAGCTGTTTTGGTGGCGATATCGTAATAACCATGGATGCCATCCCGTGTTACCAGGGCCCTTTCTGCGAGCGATGTAACGTGGAGCGGAAGGGTCCTGGTGAACGAGGATGACAGCAATATAATGTCGTTAAAACGGTTATTATAATTTTGACTTCAGCAACTTTGTCGATAAACTATCCATGAACAACGGGAAATGAATATCTGCATAAATAAAATCAATGTAAGTGGAAATCTGTCAGATTTATAACCGCGGACACTAGGAATAGAGGGACGCAGAAATAGTCTTGTCTTTTCCCCTGCATAGAAATTTATAATTCAATCAGCCAGAGTGGAGAGGCTGTGTACACTGTGTGAACCAGGCAGTTACGAATGGATATTCTCATCTCTATACAGTGATAACTGCTTGAGTCATAGCGAGGTCTGTAAGCTTGTTTGTGACGCCTCAATTAGTCAATATGGCGCCGTAAGAATCGTAAGTATTTCAGGTAGCGTAAAGTTACAAAACTAACAAATTATTTTACATCAGCACATAAGTACTTGCAGGCTGCTTTCTGCAATTAAGATATATTATATTTCTATGCCCGACTGAGGTAAGCAACGGTTCTAAGAACATCCTCGTCCCTGTACGGAACAGCACGATATAACAATCAAAACCATGTACCGACCCTTCTAACCTTGGAAAGACGCAAAGCGACAGTAACAGTTATTTTTAACTTAGCAATCTTAGCAAGATAAACAAAACAAAATATGTGTCTAAATAATATTTCCTTCTTTTCCTCTCTCACCCGCAAGTAGCGGCTGAAATCGTGGACTGGTCTCTACCGAACGCCATATAGGTAACTGGAAAAATAGTGGAAATCGGGCATGTAGACTGATTTTCCAGAGCAGTTAGGCGGCCATATGTAACCTATTCAACCCACGTAAGTTATAAATTATACTTCTGTGCGGAGGCCCTTGCCCGTAGACATAAGGGATCATCGAGCGCCGCAGGCGCGAGGTTCTTAGGGAGGTCCGGGGGCATGCCCCCCCCCCTTGAAATGTTGAAAACTGAACCTTCTGAAATGGCATTTCCTACGTTTTGAGAGGATTTCAAAGGAAAAATCAAAGGCGCTCAAATTGCTGTTTCAGACAGTATTCTATTGCCAGCAAAAAAAGTGAGTGGCGAGTGAATTTGTGATATTCTGTCAATTTGTTTCCACAGTTCTAGCGTTAGAGTGATAGAATGCATTGTATATGTTTACGCCGTGTGCTCCTAGTTCCCCCTGATGATTTTAGCCCAAGTCGGGACAAAAATGGGACTGGGTTTGTTGTAGGGTTAGGGTTAGGATTAGGTAGGTAAAAGGTAGGGATAGGTAGAAATATAGCATTTTTGGTGGTCATGACAGTAATTATGACTGGCGGTCTTGGAAAAATATGTGCATTGGAAGGGGGTTGTGTTTCTGTCTAGCCTTTCATTACATTGCTTCGCCCTTCAATATTTTAGATTTCCACAGGATGAAACCTGACAAAAACGTCAAAATATTGGCTTGATTTCCAGTATATTTTAACGTTTTTGTAAGGTTCCATCCGGTCGGCAGATATCTAAAATATTGTCGCGCAAAGCGCTTTAAATAAATGCTACACATAGTGGACAACACGCCCCTCTCTCACGTACTTTATATCCTCAAGATTAAAGTCTTGGCAATAAAGAAAAAATATCAAGGAAGCCGACGGAATTCTGCTAAATTTCTACTCAAAATATTATTGAACTGATGCCTACATTTTCACGTTTTTGTGGGGTTTCATTTGACGGAAATCTTAAATATTGCTGATCAAAATGATGTAACGCAGCACAGAAAACATGGCCCTCCCCCAACTCACAGATCGATGTCGGCATGATTCTTCTCTTCGACCGTCAACATTTTATTACATCTGTCAGTATATTAATACCTACGTAGCTACAACGATTCTGCTTTCCTATTGGGGACGCCATTTTGTAGCAGATGAGATTTTTTTGACTGGCAGAGAGTGTCCGTACGGCCGGGAGCGTTGCTCACAGCGGACCACCAGTGAAAATCTCTTTCACGGCCGGCGTGAAAATCTCTTTACGTAACGCGCTCCGCTCCCGGGCCTTAACCAGTATAGTGCGGACTTGGAAAGAAGTTGTAAACCTCAGGAGTTCTTCTTATTCAGTGACAATGTTGGCAATTTTTTTAGGATTCCGCTGGTGATACGAATATGTCCGCCCTAAATTGAACATGAAAGATCCAATCTTCGAACGTGTGGGAGGTCCGACTCCCCCCCCCCCTGCCGACGGGCCCTTTTGGTCTATTCGATGGTCAATTTTTTCCCCTTTTCCAACGTCCTGTAGAGTCTGCTTGAGACTATATTTGGACAGTTTCCTTGCATTTCTACGAATGTAACCATTCATAACTCTCACATATCTTATCTTGTCAATAGTATCTCGAAATACATTCTCTAATTGGATGAATCAAGGTTGAATTATGAATTATGATATATATGTAAAGAGATTTATATGATAGAAAGGGTTTCACCTTTCTACCAGTGCGTGTACGGTTTACTCATTAAACTGCATTTTGAAATGAATGTTGTGTGTCTTTTAACTTTGTTGCAAGAAATCCTTCAGTAGAAATAGAAGTTAATGATCAAATGACCAACGTTGCTAAAAATAAAGACGTTGCTTCTAAATGGGAAACATTTCAATTGTTTCAGATATATCGCTAGCCTGGGTACTATCCTTGCTGGTGTCCTGCCCATCCCTTTTGTACGCTATCACAAACTACAGCACTTAATAACTTAACAAAAGACAATCATTGTTTGTGAAATAGTGACGTGCACTATGATTTCAAAATTTGAAAATATATGAATCTTTTTTTGTGCCCGCCTTGTTTTTTTCGCCCTAGCTCATTAGTTTTGGAGTCTGCGGAGGATGTCATCCATAAAAATGTACTTGTTGTGGCCTAAAGGTAAATATACAGTTCATGATATACAGTGAATTACACTGAAATAATATTCAAATCCTACTGACACAATTCTTAGTAGGCTTCAAAAAGGGCGACAAAGGGAAATGTATGATCTGATCTATGAGTTGATAAATACCTTGGACGAGGAAACAGCCCACGTGTAACTGGCCCTGTTTTAGATTTTTAGACAACTGATTTGTGTTTTGATAATGTATTAATATGGAACTCTTCATGAATAACAGCAACTACTACATACTGTATTACATTTTACATCATGTGCATCCTACGCAAAGGAAAGACAATAATGGTGTTTTTATCTCCATGAAAAAAGGCTTTTTCATGGATATACTGTTTTGCGTGCGTTTGGTGTTTTGTGTATGTATGTGTCACCGGATGCTTAAAGTCACCATAACTGTAGAACCTGTACATGGATTGTAATGATTTTTGGTATGTGGGTGGGTGTTAAGAGGAGGAAGGTCAAGGTCGATTTTGGGCCCCCTGGCATGTGTGACTGGAACTGCAATGGCGTATTTGTTAAAATCTTCAATGTAGAAGAACTGAAGAGTGGATCGACAGATCGTCATGTTATTTAGTACACAGGTAGGTTAGACCAAGATGTACACACTTAAGTGCAAACTATGCAAATGAGACCGACTTTGCATAAGTAAGGAGGTAAATCGTTTGCATGAGTGTCGCTGGATGCTTTAAGTAAGCATTACTGTAGAACGTGTAGATGGATTGTTATGATATTTGGTATGTGGGTATGCGCTGGGAGGAGAATGGTCAAGGTCGATTTTGGGCCCCCTGGTTTGTGTCCCTGGAACTGCAATGGCCTATTTGTAAAAATGTTCTAAAGGGGTATAACTGAAGAGAGGAACAACAGATTTTCATGTTATTTGGTACGCAGGTGAGGTTGGACAGAGATGTATACACTGAAATGCAAATCATGCAAAGTTAGTGTGTTTGCGTGTGTGTGCGCGTGTGTGTATGTTTGTGTCACTGTGTGTGTATGTATGTGTCACCGGATGCGTAAAATCAGCATAACTATAGAACGTGTAGATGAATTGTAATGATATATGGTATGTGGGTAGTTGTCGGGAGGAGAAAGGTCAAGGTCGATTTTGGGCCCTCTGGTATGTGTCACTGGAACTGTAATGGCGTATTTGTCAAAATCTTCAAAGGTGAATAACTGAAGAAAGGAGCGACAGAATTTCATGTTATTTACTTGGCAGGTAGCTTAGAGAGGGTTGTATACAATGAAGTGCAAATTATGCAAATTGGACTTAATTTGCCTAAGTAATGGAGAAATCTATATTTGCTGTGTTGGCCTATCCTATATCGGGTGCTTTGTTAGTAGCTATAGCGTAAGTGGGTCACTTGTCAACAGCTGTTGGCTTTAGCTTGCCAAGCCCATCAATCAATTTAGCAACTGTTGGTTGTTAACAGCTGTTGGCGTTTAACAGTCTGTAGGGACTGATTTGACCAGACTAGAAGCTTGACAGCAGGTAGTGAAAGGAACAGTTATACATGGTTTTAATGTAAGGCAATTCATTCCAGTCTGTCTGTATGTTTGAGGACCCCAGTTGAATAATATGGGAAAATAGCAAAGAAGAGGTCAAGATCAGTTTCTGTGGATCAAAGGATATATGATGGGGATCCAAAGCATAAGGTATGTGAAGTAACCAGGACACATCACACATTTGATTATGTGTAAATTCACTTTGACCTGTTAACAGGCTGTTTCTTGCTCATACCGTGTACCAGTTGTGGTCTGGCTTTATTTTCTCAATGGTTTGGCAATGGTACTGTGGACCACAATATATCTAACCGTACAATGCTACGATGGCTACCAGTTTATAGGTAACTACGTAGCACTTTGACATGATCTGGTCACCCGTAACCTTTCCTGCTTATCTATTGTACCCCTGTCTTTTATTCACCTGTAAAGTTGTGTTCTATCAACCGCTGTCCCTGATAGTTTATAATTTACACAACTTTGTAGGCAAGGTCGGGATGTCTCCAGGTGTCAGAGATACATAAGAAGACGAAGAGAGATCACATGAGAGCCAAAAGGGAAGGAGAAACAAATGCACTGAGGCGTAACAGACCACATAAAACAAATATAAACAAACACAAACACCCTGAAGCAGATAAAACATAACATAACAACCAAACAACAAATTACATACACAAACATAACACAACATTAAAAAAAAAAATTTCATGGAGATTTTGGGTCCTAAGACTCTTGTTATCGTTGTAATGATCGCCAACAACACCCAGAGGTCATACCTCCTCAATACGTCACGTTGAACAACACTGAGCAATTTTCCCTGTGATTGCGTCATGGTATGTACATTTTTGTTGAATATAAAAAAACATCTGCGTCACAGACGTTCTATTAGTTTTGTAATTTTTAGGGAGGAATGAGTGTTCCTCAGCAGTGCTAAGTCTAGATATAGTCCAAATAATCGAAAATTCAAAAGTAAGGCTTGAAAAAAGATGATCCTTAAAGTTATCTATTATGATGACCTCACCAGATCGGGGGAACTTTTCAATTATGATATATTGCAAACCGAATAAGGTAAGAAGTGGTATAAATGAAATATGGGAAGTAGGTATCCAAAACAGCTCCTAGTCAAAAATAGCCCTAGTGGGATATATCCTGCCAATTGAGAGGAGAAAAACAAACAAGTATAGTATTGAAAAAAAAAAGGCGACGCTTACTTTTACTGTTATATATCCTTATTGTTGATTGTCGTTGGAACTTTTATTATGTATGTCACTGTCATATTGTGTCGTTTGTATTTGATTTTATTATAATTTACACAGCCGGAGTCGAGTCGGGATGTATCGTTATGTTTTGATGTATAGGTATTTACAGCACCTTGATCACAGGTCCAATGTAGATCCATAGTTACGTGCTGAATCAATTTCCTGGTTGGGAGAATAGATACCGGAGCTATTGGTTGTGTAGTTACCAGTCAGCACCAAGGCCACCCAGACTTTGGCATAAAAAAATATGCATACCCGTATACAACAATAGTTTCGCCTTTGATATAATTTCGTTGTTGTTGTTCATGACATATTTACATTGTCTGTGTGATTTTGTGTAAGATCGCTATTATGGCTTGTTTTTCAAGGCGGAACTTGGATGACCGTTTAACGGGAGCGACTTGTAGTCTTCTTCTTTCTTTTGAATATTGATTTTTTGGGGTCAAAATACTGGTATATAATATGCGACAAATTGAACGTTGCCTGAAATGAACTCCAAAATAGTGTGGCCGGGGCTGACATCTGTTATAGATTACCTTGTTTACAAATCTTTAAATGGTGGAGGGTACGTCACGCTTCCTACAGTTTTAGACCAGATTTCTATCTGAAAGGTGACAACTTATCAATGGCAAGGGTAATTTGCTGCATGTATAAATTAGAAATACTTGGCAGAATTTGCTATAGGTACCCTGTACACCAGTTAGTGAACCTTCCCCTGACAATCCTCTCCTAATTGAAAACTACCGTGATTACGAAAGGTTCATGAGGGTCGTGTAGGGGGTTTTGAAACACCTAAACATACACAAAAGCCGACATGTTCTGTCAATAGATGGGGAAACCAAACCAACCTAGCCTGATAGTATCGCGCTTAGCGGAGCTTGCGTTCTACGGACTACAACCGACCTACTTCTATCAATTCAAAATTCTCTCCAGTGCAGTTGCATAATATTGTGCCTCCTCCCAATTTGTTCATTGTACAGACGAAGCCACTTAATTGCACCTCGGCTAAACGCATTCCATTTAATTGCACCGAATCCCAAAATCCCAAACCGGTTCCCATTCACTGTATTGTTAGTGACTCCGCATATCTGCACCCCACATTGTCACCGATGCCGGATAACTGCACCAAAATTTTAAAAAAAATCCTCGACAAGTTACAAAAAATGGAGCTCTAAAAATCAAACGTCATACAAATGAGCCGATACCTGCCGGTGTAAAGGCGCAATACCGCCAATATGTTTAAAACTGTTTTAGTAACAAAAGAAGGCGGTCTCCATTGACAGTTATGTTGATAGGAATCCTATGGGAGGTCCCGGGCGGGTCACGGGGTGGGTCGGCATTAAGACACGCACGCCTACCAAAGGCGGCATTACGCTTTGGCAGACAGCCTGTTGTACTCAATTAAGATTGTACACTGTCTAATTATTACCCTCGCTGAGAAGGTTATGCATAGGGTAGCGTTTGTGTATGTATGTTTCTTTGTAACGACAAGCATAACTCGAGAAGGCTTGGATGGATTGTCTTGATATTTGGTAGGTGGGTAGGTTTTGGTGAGACTAGGAAATGATTTGATTTTGGGTCCACTAGCGGCTTGTTACGGTACTGCAGCGGAACTTCCTGTTTTGACATCTCGTGTTCTGGACAAGCTATGGAACTGATTCTTGAGTGGTAGATAGCTCTTTGGACAGAGAGTAAGTGGTATATGTTTTGGCCCCCCTGGAACTGCAGATGCAGGTTTAGGTTCAGACTTTGAAAGGGAATAACTCAAGAAGGGCTTGATGGATGGTCATGAATTTTGGTAAGTAGATAGCTTGAGTGATGATGTACATGATAAAATACTTATTAGGCAAATCATCATCTAATTTGCATAATTAATTAGAAAAGTTTATTCAGCCGCCAAATTCCATGGTAGGACCCTCAAACATGTGACATATGTATCTGAGGAAGAGAGAAATATTAATAGATATCAACTATGCAATGAGGACCCCTTTTGCATAATTGATGAGAAAATACTTTAACTCAAGATGGGCTAGATAGATGGTCATGAATTTTGGTATGTAGATAGCCGACGTGATACTTTGTATGATTGGACGATAATTATGCAAATCAGATTCTAATTTACATAATTAATGAGATAATTAAAAAAAACTGCTGTGTTCCATGATATGACTATTCAAATATGTGACATTTGTAATTGAGGAAGAGAGGGATGTTGATAGATAGAAAATATGCAATTGGAGGCCTAATTTGCATAATCAATGAGTAACTACATTAAATCCATACAGGTAAATGATGGCAATTTCATAGTTGCGGCATTTGGAAGTTATGTGAAGGTGAACATAGTTGAATCAAATCATGCTGATAAGGACCTCATTTGCATAATTGATGATGTTAGCATAACCTTCTTTGTTAAGCTAATACTTTGGACAACGTCTGTTATTTGGGTGAAGATAATCATCTGGTATGATTTATGATTTATGACAGACACTCCTAATACGTTAGTATTATTGGTAATACGAAGGTATGAGGTCGTGGAACTCTAGTTGTGAATGCATTCAAGTTCGCGGGAATTTGATTTTGCGTCGCAGCATCGCTATAAACTACTACGCATGTGCAGTGCTCGCCTCCACATTGTCTCGATTTGCATAACAACGCCAAGACGGGTCTTGTTTCCGTCGCGGGGGCCTTCACCTTTGACACTGCACATGCGTAGTAGTAACTCCGAACTAGCTTATTGTCACATACTGCTGCAATAATAAAAGACCGGCGTCTTTACGTCACATTCAGTCGGAAACCAAACAGCGACTCGGCAATGGCTATAGACGCGTAGGTGGACATAGCAGTCGCTTTTGATGGTGCGGCGCTGACGTGATGGCAGAGCTGAATCCGCGTCGTAGAAACTTCCTGCATTCGCCGGAACGAGGTGTACGCGGGTTCGGCTCTGCTATAATAAGGAGAATGATCTGTCACTGATCAAACTGGAACTGTGAACTCAATATTTTGCTGGTTCTATGAGGTATGGTAGCGCAAGAACTGTTACGTTAGCCATAAGGTCAAGTAAGTCTCGACTCTAGGGCGTTATCCAGCCTGTGAAGAGAAAAAAACATGGTGATGCGGTCCAGCTGGGAATTTCGCATAATGGCATCAGCCGGATAATTGCACCGAAACCGCTGACAAATGGGTGGTGCGGTTAAGCGGATTCTACTGTACAATCTAGACAACATACTTTAGGTTTGACGAAGAACAGCGCGTAAAGTAGCCGACGACAGCTGTTTTGATGTTGGCGGGTCAGAGTCTTGTTGTCGCCGCCTGCAGGCGTGAATTACGACCCTTCACTGTGCATGACAAACAACATCACAAAATAGCCCCTGATAAGAACTATGTGTCAGGCGTGCAGCCAGGTGAATCACAGGTAAGCACACCTGTGTGACTGAACGGTATTTAAATTTGTTTGCTTAACATACCCGATAAATCAACTCATGGCGCAACCACACCAGGTTTGTACTGAACAGTACAAGTTATATAAATCTGTATCCAGACAGATTAATTTGGTCCTCTCACACTGGAAAACACCAGGTTTGTACTGAAGAGAACAAGCTGCATATCTGGACAAGTTTATTTGATCAAATCACACCATCAAATCTCCATTTAACGTAGCCTCTACCAGGCTCCGCGGAAAGCTGGAGCTCCGGAGAAATAGTAGAAACTGACCAAAGAGAGTGAATAGTAGCCAAGGGAGTCGGCTACGGAGAGAGGGTCCAATATGCCATCTAGGATACCATTCCAGCCATCCGCGGAGCCTGGTAGAGGCTACTTTTAACGTCACGGCTTGCTTTATCGTGAATTCTACGGAATCAATATCGTGCGATGGTGGATTGCATTAGACGTATGTGACCGCGCCGTAAGGGTTAAAACCTCTACAAGCATCCTTGCTCATGCTGCAGTACCAACAAAAGCCGATAGAAGAAGCCCAAAAAATACATTCATTCTTATCTACTCTATCTACAAACAAATGAAATACACAAATCGCAATTCATCAATAGCTTATGCTGGCAAAAGGCGGAAACACAAACACAATCAAACTACCCACAATGAAGACTGAAGTTATTTTGAGAGACAGAATACATGATAATGTTTACTCCTAACTAACTTATACATGTTGTACATGTCACAAGGATGAAATTTCAACATTTCTTACCATCAATGAATCATGTCATTTTCGTATCAATTATGCGATTAAGGTCCATATCTACAGGATTGATATACAGCAATGTTCCCCGTGGCCTTGATTACACATGTCGTTTATCCCGGCTTCCTATGTTGAAAAATAGAATTTCCTCATTACTTGTATCAAGATTAGACTTGCATATTTTTTAATGTCTTGGAACTAGAGCATGACCATAACAGAAGATACAAGAAATTGAAGTTCTGCTGCAGAACCAAGGAAGCTGCTAGAAGGCTCCAAATGGACCTTGACCTTCGTGTGAACAGTCTCCGACACGCTTTAGCAGCTCCATCAAACTCCTACTTTTCATAATCTGGTTTCGGATTGACTGTACGACCGACTTTTGCGAACTACCAATGCCAATGGGCATACATAACGATAAGATACCGGTCACTCACACTTTGAATAGCAGACGCGAAAAAAGAAAGTGATCTCAATCCGAAAATACAAAAATACTACATTAAATTTTCCGCGGTTTCAACACATGGGCTGTCTGGTAACGTAACACAAGAAATATGTAGTGAATAATTGCCTGACAATTTCCGCCATGTCAAACATGACAGACCCACCTTCTGACGCCCTCTAGCGACAGTCCACTACATTGACTTCCGAGGAACAGTGTCGTCCTGCATTATGCAATTGGTTCGATAGGCGACGCTTCTGTCATGTGAGGCGAAGTTCGACACTAATTCTGACGTCAGCACCAGGTCAAGAATTTACCCTGCAGTCAAGCCTTCTTCGCTTTAGTCCGCTTCCCAAGTGGGGAGCGGAGCTTGTCTGTCTATCTGTCTCTCTAGTCTGGGCAGATATGAGACAACAGCCTGTTTAGTTGACTGTCCACCATCGTTTGATCAGGGTGCACGCTGTCTTTGCCCGGCTGACACACGCTCATGTCCCACGTGTCCAACACGACCACGTCTGGATCCGCCCGGAACATCTCTCGTATCACCTCCGTGATCTGGTAAGCCAGCCAGTCGCTGTTTAGCAGGTAGAACTCCAACTTTCCTTGCGCGTGGTCTCGTGTTGTCCCAGTTCTCACGAAAACAAGCGCGCCGGGACTCCTGCGCTTGAGACGATGTACGGCGTCCCGTATGGCGTGCAGTCGCGACCAGAACATTTCCAGCGGCTCTGCCGTAAAGTGAGCCCACAGACCGAGAACTACTACCGTGTTCGGGCCTCCGTGCATGGCGTCCAGCACGTCGGCGGTGTAACTGAAATCGTAATAGTAATTCCAACTGTGTCCTTGTGTGGGAAAGTGGTGGAACTGAAAACGAACAGAGATGTTCCACTGGCTGTTGTCTCCTCCTTTAACATGCGGTGGTCTCTTAGGTGTACCGTCACTAGCTGTAACAAAAACGTACCAACTTTGATGTATTTCTACCTCCTCCTCGAGTATTTTGTTTCCTAGTGCCTCATATCATGAGTTAGTAAACTATATGATGAGAAATAAACTATCCAACTCAAACAATTTCACTTAACGTTATAATATACCGGACTTTTCGACCGAATCACTCGGTCTTCATCCGCTATCTGGCCAAAGTGCTTTAGACACGTAATTTCGCACGTGTGACGTCAGCACTGGGTCAAAGTTCGTCTGATCATGAAGTCGGTACCGCCCCCCGTCGCGGTTGAGAGATGGTTGGTGTGCCCTGATGCGACTTCCTTGCGTGACTTCCTTGCGTGACTTCCTTGCGTGACTTTCCTTGCGTGACTTCAGACGAACTTTGACCCAGTGCTAACGTCACACATGCGAAATCACGTGTCCACAGCACTTGGGTCAGAAAGCGGATGAAGACCGAGTGATTGGGTCGAAAATTACGGTGAGTGAAATTTTTTGGGTTAGACAGTTTATTTCTCATTCACACTCACTCACTCTCTCCCATAGCTTCATATTTCTCATTATATATCAGTTTATAATCTTATTTACACAAAGAACGTAAGTTATTCAAAGTCTGAAAGTGTTATCTCAGCAAATAAGGCTATTGTAGCATTTTCTCATAAACTATGTAAATGATGCCCCGATTTGCATGATTTATGTCTAACAATGTTCACCTTTACTTAACTTTCTCACATGTCACAAGAATAAAGTCCCATCATCTGCCATTTTTAGATAATAGTAATTTTGTCATTAATCATGCTCACGGCGTATTTATTTGCATAATTGATATCTACCGACATTCCCTTTTTATCACTTACATATATGTCACATAATTTATAGCCCTGTCACACAATGCATCAGATCATTTACAAACCTGCCGCACCCATGGTGTCTGTATTAGAGGACAATGGTAAAACCGCCTGCAAACGCGTGGTCCACTGAAGGAGGGCGGAATCGCCTGGAATAGAAGAAAATTATAACAGTATGTACTCTGAAGTTTCAATTTAGTTACAGGACATCATTCCCCAATGGGGGGGGGGATAAATCCTTACATCAAAAGCCACCAAAAAATTCAAGACCATAGGATGTCCAGAGCAAAATATACAAACACTGGAAGTTCTGCTGCAGTACCAAGGTCACACACCGGGGGGGCCTTAAATCGACCTTGACCTTTGTACCAAGACCTACCGAGATACGAAATGTAATCACAATCCATCCTTAAGTTCTTGAGTTATATTGACCAAAAAATGCGGACACACACACACACACACACATACAGACACACACACAGACACATACACATACACACACACGCACACACACACACACACACACACACAAACACACACACACACACACTCAAACACACACACACACATACACACACACACACACACGCACGCACACACACGCGCGCACACACACACACACACACACACACACACACATACACACACACACACACACACAAACACACACACTATCTCCATTTTTCATGTCGGCAAAGGTAAGTACCTTGCATGTATACGGTCTTGTTAGCCAGGCACCGTTGGATGTCCTCCTTACTAAACACTTGGACATTGCAGACCGAGGACTTCCAGATCTTGCCGGACCAATGTCCCAGAGAAGCTCCAGACTCACGGGCGTTCCCGGTACACGCCGGAAGGTGGTGAGGTGTGGTCAGTTCTGTCTCAAGAACACGTATGGGCTCCTTGGGGTCTACTTCAAGTTCCTCCTCAAGATATGGCCTGTGTGTCGGGAAACACCGAGATAGAGGTCGAGTAAGTGAGTGGGTGAGTGAGTGGGTGAGTGATTGATTGGATGAGTGAATGAGTGAATGAGTGAGTGAGTGAGTGAGTGAGTGGATGAGTGAGTGGATGAGTGAGTGGGTCAATGAGTGAGTGATTGAGCGAGTGAGTGAGTGAGTGCGTGAGTGAACATAAACACTCTGAAGGGACTCTGGTCTAGGATAACATTCAAGGAAGCACTGGCAAGTAATCCCAAAGCAAATGGAAGGGGAAATATTAGCAATGTCTTTCTACTGTTTTTTTGTGTGCAAAAAACACTCCATTGGCCCACATGGCAGACATCCTTCTGTCCTATGTAAAAAGTTGGTAAGATACATACAGAATAAGTTTATTGCTGCATTGACTTTCAACTTGGTAAAACAAACTAGAGCTTAAGGTTAACAATTTTCCCCAACTGCACCTCAATGAAGATTACCTATAAAATATTTTGTGGCAACAAATACCAAACATGTCAAACTAAAACATACAGTTACAGTTGTAAATAATGTTCCATTTTCAATGTCTTTGATACTAGGTTTGCAGTGCACATCACTTACTGTACACTCTTTAAACCATACATTGTATCAAATCACTACAGATAGAAGAATATCATACATGCATATATAGAATTTGAAGTGTATTAGGAATAGCAAGCAGATGTGCAAAGCTAGTATAGGTCTTGAATGCATACTGCGTATCTATGTGAATCATATGACTAGTTATGTGATGATGAAACTTTGCCATCTTTACCACTTACATAATACTTAATGATGTTTTTAAATTAGTAGATTCTGCCTTCTACCAAAATCACACTTTGTTTGAAATACAGGATCAAGAAAAGTACAGAATTCAAGGCACCTTCTGGAACAGACATCTGGGGTTAGTTCTGACATAAATAAACTACTTTATCAATCAAAAAAAAAAAATTCGGGAGTGAGTGGGTGGGTGAGTGCATGTGTGAGTGGGTGAGTGAGTAAATGAGTGCGTGAGTATGTGCATGAGTGAGTGAGTGAGTGAGTGAGTGAGTGAGTGAGTGAGTGAGTGAGTGAGTCAGTGAGTCAGTGAGTAAATGAGTGCGTGAGTATGTTTATGAGTGAGTGAGTAAATGAGTGAGTGAGTGAGTGAGTCGGTGAGTGAGTGAGTGAGTAAATGAGTGAGTGCGTGAGTAAGTGCATGAGTGAGTGTCAGGAAACATACTATACCAATGTCTGAATCGCTTTGATTTATAAAGTTGTTATCATACAGATATTGGTGGCACTTACTTTTTGAAAAGTGTTGCTTCTTTTTTAGACACGAGATTCACTGCGTTTTTGTAGCTCTTGCCCCCGTCCCACCGGCACAGTGAAATGGTGGAGCACTGAAGTTTTTCGGGTTTCTCACAAAGCCAGGTTCCGTTTACCTCTCGTTTTGAGAAGTCGCACAGTTTGTGGGGCGGCAGGCTGGGATTGACAGTACTGTAGCATTGTCGTGTTTGTTTAGCTTTCGTTTTTATGTCGACGAAGCTGCACTGGAAAAACCTCTTGTTCGGAGTTTCTCGCACTCTCTCCAGAACCTTCACTGCTTCGCTTGGATGGACGAGCTGAATCCTTATCTGATGCAAGCAAAAAACGTGCCAAGGATTTGACGGTATCAACAGAAGGTTACGTCTTTGATAATACAAATATAACTCTAAAAAGGCATCGTAGTGCACAGGAAATCTGTGCACGTGGCACGTATCATCAGTCCCCAAAAAAGACATTCGCAGATATAGTTACTAACAAGAGAAAATGGACAATGGCGTAAAATGTAGTAAATGTTGACGAGAAAGACGTTGCAGATATGAAATAGAGTTCTACTACCTCATACCTTCGCAAAATGATTTTCGACTGATGCATTATGAGTGTTTCTCATGCTAAGGATCAAATTTCATGGATGATATTCGCGCGCCCATCGGTTTTCGCCTGTTCTAGAAAAATCTCCTCCACGGAACTCCGGAACTGTCGCATTAGTTTTGAGGTCTGCAGAGGATGTAACTCATAGAATTAAGTAAGTGTGGCCTAATAAGGTCATCATTTTCATAAATTATAACAGTTGACATAGCAGAAGTCGTCTTTAGTATGGCATTGTTGGACTTGGACTAAGAAGGCTATGCTAGCGTTTCCTGATCAATTATGCCAATTTGCATAATCTATATATAACCACGTTCCCCTTCACGTTACTTCCAAATGCCACAAGTATGCATTTCCAGTTATTTACCAATATGGAATTACAGTATTTTCTTATCAATTCCGCAAATAGTATCTTCATTTGTATAATACTTATCTATCAATGTCCATCTTTTTTGTCAGTTACATTTTTTACATTTCAATAAGTCCGATCATTGAATGCAGTGGGTTTATACATTTTACTCCTTGATTATGGAAATTAGATTCTGATTTGCATAATTGCCATTTCATTATATCAAGCATCACTTAAGTTATCCACATATCAAAAACAGGCTGTATACAGGTTCTAGCTATCCCTTACTGTTTTTACCACTAGCTGTTCATAGGGAACCTGGGGACAGACGCTGCCAGCAGGGGAATATTTGCCAAACTGTGTCAACTGACAGGTGCCACATGTTACAGAGTCTTATCATGCAATACACGCTTGGTAAAACATAACCTTCTTGGCGAAAGTAAAAGAAAAATAGAAGCCCTTGTGTTGAAAAGTTTTCCTTTGTCGCCCTACAAAGTCTTTCACTGTTGTTGTGTTTCGATGTTCCGATGCTGGTTTATTTAGAATTAACGACGCAGTAAAAACATCCTCTTGGGCTGATTCCTAATTTCTCTATTCTTCATGCCATGTGAGTTCTACGGCGGAGTGGTACAATTTACTTTGAAGCAATACACGTTTCCTAGGTCAGTATCAATGTGCCTGATGATAGGGTAACACATTAGCCACTTAGGTGGTGGTTAAATATGCCGGTTGTGAAAAAGTAGTGCGGATGCTATAATTGTCCATCTTGAAGATGCAACAAAGTTCTGTACTCACCGATGCGCCCCCTACCCAGTAGAGCGGGAACTGCACCGTGTAGGTGCCGTTACAGTGGTCACTGATATGACCGGCGCTACTGGACTGCAGAGAACCGTTAATGCTGAGGAGTCTTGCGCGGAAAAAGTCTCCTCCGCACGTCTTCGGCCTTCCCTCCTTGTCTCTTGCCACCACCCTCACGGTAAAAACGTCTCCTTGGTGATACACTTTGTCTCTACTTAAGACGACTACGTTTGTATTGTTTGGACATGTGACCTGCTCAAGGTAGCTTGGGGTAGTACTAGTGTTGTTTGGAGAGTAGATTTTTTCATGATGAAGAGTTTTAGTTAACTTCGAATCATTCTTGTTTGGGGATGTGACTTGCTCGAGTCGAGGAATTTTAGTCGACGAGTATCTTAGATATGTTACTTGCTTTATGCGAGGAGTTATAATCGTCGAGTTGTTTGAGATTTTGACCTGTTGAAAGAAGCAAGCGTTGATTAGTGGGTTTGTGATTCTTATGTATATTATATTATATTATGCACAAGGCAGAAACAAGAAGTCTAAAGCCTACAAGACGAAGCAAATAGTAACAAGGTGATGGTGTTGCATTGCATTATAGACTTTTATTCATATAAATTTCGTTATGGTTGTTATGATTCCGGTCATTAGGATACCATCTATGGTAAGGAGGTAAGTGACCTCCATCATGAGAGAAGGGGATGTACGATCAACCTCCATGGAGGACCTCTGCAGTTTCTTTCAGTCCATAGGACGATACATGTACCTCACGACTGCCAGAATGGATTATCTTCATATTTCGTAGGTGGGTAGGTATTTATGAGACCTTGGAATGATAAGATTTTGAGCCTCCTAGCAACTTTCTATTGTACTTGAGCGGAACTTCTGGTTTTGATTCTGAAAAAGCTATGGTCAGTTTTGTTTTAGTGGCAGATAGCTATTGACAGGGGGAAAAAGTAATGTAGGTTTTTGAAAAAACTTATAGGTCTCTCAAACACATGACATATGTAAATGAAAAAGAGATGAATATCAATAGATATCAATTATGCAAATGAATACCTAATTTGTATAATTGATAATTAGATACTATAAATACATCGTGGTTGATGATGGGGATTTCATTCTTACCGCATTTGGAAGTTAGTTTGGACATTATTATTAGACATAAATCATGCATATGGGGCTCTAACTTACATAGTTCATGAGGAAATGGTACAATAGCCATTTTTGCCCAGATAAGACTTTCATACTTTGAACAATTTGTATCATTTGGGTAGAGAAGGTGATCGACTGATATAATCTATGCAAATGAGGTCTTTGCTTGGGATGTATGAGTTGTAAGAGACGAAAACACTAACAGAGACCACCGTCGACATGTCAACGTCTTTTTACCTTTCCAATCTTGTTTGATATTGGTACTCGGAGATTTTCATACGTGACACTTAAAAGTTACGTGAGGGTGAACTTAATGGAATATAGATTGTGCAAATTAGGACCTAATTTTCATAATCCTCACGTCGCCGGTGTGTTTTTCATACACCACTCTTGTATTCTCTAAAGTGACGTGAACCATGTGTATGTATCTATATAGCGCGTGGAGCTGCCAAACCAATTTTTTTTTTAAATATCGCTCTGTAGAGCCCCTCCATGAAGAGTAATTTTTTTCTCTAAGGTGACGTGAACCATGCGCATGGATTAATAGTACGTGGAGCCGCAAAATCCACCCAGAGCTCTTCAGAGGAAATGTCTGCAAAGCTTCCCCATGGAGGTTGCTCGCACATATTGGATCAAGGGTACTGTACATGTTCTTGTCTGTACTATAACTCAAGATCCCCTTTGATGGATTTGTTAGAAATTAGGAATGTTGAAAGTTATTAAAGTACCTACGAAACAGACTGATTTTCGGCACCGTAGCAGTATTTTGTTTATGAATAAACAACTACTTGGACATAACATCTGTTGAATTTGATACGTCTGGCTTAAATTATTGAATGAATGAAGACCTTTATTGTACATGTTTGCCCCACTGGGCTAAGCACAGGTCACATGTCAACAAGTCTATACATATTCACGAGTATTACCGTATATAAACATCTAGCATACTAATCCTTTTAATCCATCTGATTGATAGGGAACTTTTGTCGCGAATATGAAAATCATTGACACTCTTTGAGGTGTTATTTTTTCCGCTACAACACAGAAAGTGGACGACCAAAACATGTGTAGCTAGCAATGACTGTTAAAACAGTGTAAACAATGCACACAACATTTTTCGGAATGTTCTAAAGCTCGCTTGTTTAGTTATGGTTCAGTGCTGCATATGCTGGCATATGGCGGATAAAGGTCAACGGACGATAATGCACAGGTTTTAAAAAAATTGCTATTCTTGGTGAAACATATTAGCCCACACCGCAAACACCTTGATTTCTGACGGTGCTGCGAGTCATGATTTTGTTTAAAGGGCGCTCATAGAAACAACCTTTCTCATTTCCATGTGTTGAATTCTGGCTCTAGATGTATTTCAACACACTAAAACTCAGTTTATTCGGGTGTTTGCGATAGCCTTTATGGTTTGTTGCCTTTGAGGTAATATATAATGTCAATATGATCTGGCCATGGTAATAGTAAAAAGCTAAAAGGTACATACCGTGCACACCGTTAGGAAAATTACGACAGCAGCGAGCACCGTCAACACAGCAAACAGCCGGGCACTGCCCATCACGTGCTCTGTAACAAATACACAGTTAATGTAGGCCCCACATATGCAAATAATGTGACCTTCTGTGATTAGTAAAGAAGAAGAATCACGGTGCTGAAAAAAAGTGGTCCCATAGCCTTTTTGAGGCCGTAGGGACAGTGGGTTGTTATCCGCTGTGTCTAGGTCACATTATTGGAAGAAGGGAGCCCTGGCCTCTCCATATCCACCGCCTATTACCTCCCCAAGCAGGTACCCATTTTCACACCTGGGTGAAGTGAGAAAATTCATGTTCCTTTCCCAAGGGCACAACCCCGGGCCTTTTGTTTCTGGTCCAAACACTGTGACCGCAATGCCAACGCGACGCGCGACGGCACACCATTGTTGGTTTGTTGGTACTCTGCAAACAAATACACAATTGATGCAGGCCCCACAAATGCCCACAATGTCACATTTCTGAGGTGAGCTGATAAAATAATGTTAAAGTACAGAGCACAGAGCTAATTAACAGTCTATGGTAAAGAGTTGTGCAGGTGTGGGAAACCTTACATATGCGCTATGCGCGCAAACAGTGATTTGGTACATGGTACATTGGCCTCGGGTAATTCGATCTTGAAATGAATGTGCGCAATGTTTTGGATAGAGGGACCCATTATATTATCCATTCTTAACAGTTTGCGTACCACCCCCCCCCCCCCCCCACACACACACACACACACACCACAACATCCAAGCAACGACGTGAGACGTGAACAGAGACTACAAGTTAGTAATCAGAATGGTCCCGATAAATCTTTATGATTCTATAACGTTAGAACTGTTGTGTGTTGGGGGGAGGGGGGTAGGCTGGTATTTGAGCTCAGTCAAGCGGGAAGTTCACACTCGACCTGTTTGTTCGCAAAACCTGGATAAACATCAACTGAAAAAGACTGAGAATGAAATAGAAAAAGACAGACAGGATTTTGTGGTAAAGAACTAACCTTAACTGCCAGTCTGCATATCGAATACAAGCATTGTGATGTATAAGAGGTGGTATTCAAGCCTAAAACCGTAGTTACGTTGAGGCTTTTACCTTATGTTGATATGGACGAAAGCACAGACGTTGACTCGAAGTCGTTGACACTAAACTAGATTGTTTCTGTAGACACCAGCGCCTGTTGACTTGTTGCCGTTGGGCGTATAAATACAAATAGCCTGTTCAATATCTCGTTGCCAGGGTGATAAATTGGCCATGGCCCCCTGAAGTCTCTGTAAGTTCCCCTCTTTGTTTAATCATTCACTAACCTGTTATGTTATCTTGCACTGTTACTGATATTGCACTTGAGCTGTCAGCACGTGACTCTTACATGTCAACAGTACTAGTGTGACGTAAGAGGAACAGCAGTGCTGGGCCACGTGAGCACTTGTTTATATAGTAATTATGCAGCAGTATAAGAAAGTGAAATACCAAAGAGGCATATGTTTAGATGTAAACTTGGTTTATTCATACAAAAGACTGTAAGGAAATTGTCATAGAGCAGTGACCATTATTGTCAACATGGTACTGTAGCACGATCTTCAGACAGTTCCAAAAAATTTCCATTGGTGGTATTGAAACTCA
Source organism: Branchiostoma lanceolatum (assembly GCF_035083965.1). Taxonomy (NCBI): domain Eukaryota; kingdom Metazoa; phylum Chordata; class Leptocardii; order Amphioxiformes; family Branchiostomatidae; genus Branchiostoma; species Branchiostoma lanceolatum. The sequence goes on from NC_089724.1 coordinate 30,851,449, forward strand.
AGGTCTACTTCATCTGTTGGTACTGCACCATCTGACCTGCTGTCAAAAGGACAGGTATTTTGATTGGCTGCAGTTCATATGTGGAAAGTCGAAGAATGATAGCAACCATCTCAACAATTGACTACATCTTAAACGGTGCACACCCAGGTCTCTGGTAGTCCCAGACCTGGTACTGACGCTAGGTGTCGCTGCAGTGTGAAGAATGCGGGCCCAAACATGACAGGCAGGCGATCGAAATGGTGAAACTATTCACGGACCACCTGATATTTATCTTTTAAGCTGGCAATACAGACGCAGTGGTAATGGTGGCGCACTCAAGTTTACAAACTTATATCAACGCCACCGCTAAAACATATATACACAGTACATAAAAGTGGACAGATAAGAATACAAAAACTAGTTACAAATATGATACATTAACATGTAACGAAATAATGGTGAAGTGATAAAAATCAGAAATCAAAGCGTTTTGAAGTAATAATGAAATTTTGGGTAAAAGACAAAATTTGGGAGTTTATGGCAGATGAATATAGTGGGCTTCCTTGAAGTAAAAGAGAGATTTTTGCATCATCAAAAAGTGCTAAAAGTTTAACTGTGTGGCGTAAAGTGTATTTTCCAAAGGCACAATATCGGGACATGGCGAGTTTCGAAACTAGAACCTATTGGTTCTCAGCCCAACGCTGTAATCGTAACGCCAGGCCGACACCGACGCCACTACGAACCAGTGCTGATGACATGTCATTGTGTGACATTCTCCTAGCCCGTCCGAGATGCCATTGATTTCTATACACTGATAGACAGTGGATAGGATTAGACCAGTTTACAACATTCGAGCCGAGCAAGGTTCTTCTATTTCTATCCCCATCCTTCATTTGACAACATTCCTATTCACATAGCCGAAAGCGCTCAGATTTGAGACAACCAAGTAGGGATTCAATCTACAGTATCGTGTTACAAGTATCGACCGTAAGGTTTTCCTCCTTTGTTGCAATTACAGAACAGACAATACATGGTCACTCTACTTAAAGTACATACGACACTTCAAGACAACATTATCTTACTCATCTTACTAAAACAAATATGTAACTGTAGTAGTGTCATTCATAAAACCTATACGTTAACGAAATATAACGACGCGGTTTTCCAAATATATACAAAATCTGAACGCCCCGCCACTGAAAAAAAATACAAATCACACTTTCAGTGCTTGATTTCTGCCGTCGGGCGGGTAATTAAGTTGCCTGGCGGCTTGTGACGTCATAGTAAACACAGAAGCCGGCTTAGATCCTGGCTCCGCGACTCGCACGAAAAAAAAAAACATTCTTCTTGCCAGGTTCCGAACCGGCTACCGTGTTTACTATGACGTCACAAGCTGCCAGGTAACACTGGGTGCTGTGCGACTTGAACATGGTATCGACTATGCTCAAGTGGAGTCAGGGAAAAGGATACTTGAGTACCCTAGATTTCTGTTTACACAGTCAAAAATCGACTCCGCTGAGGGAGTAGTGATTACGAATTACGTAACATTTTCGCCGCCGATTACGAATTACATTAAATTCCCAGAGCTGGTTACGAATTACGTTAAATCATCAAACGGAGCCTAACCTGTTTGTTAACTTATAATACGAGGCACTATTAAACTACGAACCTTCACATCTGACATGACTGTAATTGATAATCTGGTCACGTCCATTACCTACTAAACCATTTACCCAACCCTAATCATGTATAATGTCCTTGCCCCCATCGGCACGTATATGTATTTTTTCACCCGAATAAACAATTTCGGAACACCTTTCTCGTAACTTTTCAGCATAACGTGTGGCAACTGAAACCCCGAATAAGCATTCAGTGCGAGACAGCCTGTCAGAAAGCGTAAAAAACTGTTCTGGTCTTTTCAAACGGAGTTTAATAACAGCCATGGCAGCACGTGCCTTCTAATATGAAAAAGTGTAACTATTACATAAAAATAAAACTTTCTACGTCGCAATGCAAACATTCCTAAAAGATCTAGAATTTGTACATAATAAATTCCCACCTGTGAGGCACAAATCGGACAACAATGTTAGAGATATCTAAGTGCTGATCCGTCACGGTATTACTTCTGCAAGAAGAATGAAGTCGAACCTGTCTGGTCGCTCTGAAGCTTATTGTGAGTAACTCCGGGATTATGAGAGTTTCACCTCTGACATATGGGAGTGACAATGGATAAACCGTTCAGCTTGCTGTTGAGCGAAGTAGACAGTATAATGTAGTTTTCGATGGTGCAACTGTGTGCATTGGGTAAACGAATACTTGAAGTACGTGCATCATAGAGGGACCATCGTAATCGATCGAGGGAGGTATTCTGGTGTTCTTTGCTGAGCCATTTGCTTGCGTTGCCTTTCAGCACAATGCTCTGGGTACCACACAGTAAACTTAGGGAGATGTTAATAGGGAAATTCATCGCGAACATGATGACGGGAGGCGCTCGCTTGTGGATTGGACCATTTTGAAATCAGCCCACGCTTTACTAGTAATTTATGGATTACGCTTTACGTTGCATAAAGCCTGCCTTTACGTAGAATGAAAGTGACCAATTACGCGTTACGGCTAATGTACTGATTACGAATTACGTTGATTTTGAGCGACTGCCTACGGATTACGAAGACGACAAATGCTGCATTACGCCTTACGAAAAAGGGCATGCAGGCGCTCTTTATATCTTATTATCGCATAGCCAGATGGCGTCGACCAATCAGAAGCCTCCATTGCCCATGTGTTATGGGGCCATAACACACCCGGTTCATAACACACCACTTATGACGTCATAACACAACCGTTCCATTTTCTAGGGGGGTATTTTTTTATGAACCTTTCTCTTAACATTGTTTAAAAAAACCTTTATCGTCTTAAAATTAACAAAACCGTCTTAAAATACATTAAAAAGGGACAAATTTCAATTCAAGTGAAATCTAAATGGAACAGGAGTTCCGCGACCTCATATCTCCATGAACAATTCTATTTAAGTAAATATGCAAATGACTTACACATTTGCATAATATATGCTTAATCATAAACACCTTTATCTTACTTACACATGTTGCAATATTGACAGTCCTATAATTTTACAATAAGATGAATTTGGGTGTTTTTGCATGAATTATGCAAATTAGGAAGTCATTTGCATAATTTGTATCTGTTGATGCTCCACTTTCCATAAACTACATATCTTACATGTATTTGAGTCTTATAATGGAAAACACTGCAAATATAGATTTTCCTCATTAGCTATGCAAATTAAGTCCAAATTAGCATAATTTGCACTTCATGTGTACACCTCTGTCTAAGCTACCCGCATACTAAATATCATGGAAATCTGTCGTTCGTTTGTTCAGTTATTCTCCTTAGAAGATTTTCACAATAACACCCCTGCAGTTCCAGAGCAAGCTGCTAGGGGGCCCAAACCCACACCACTTCTTCATTACACCACAAGCTATCTGCCACCAAAAAAATCAAGACCATAGCACGTCCAGGTCAAGAGATACAAAAATGGAATTTCTGCTGCAGTACCAAGGTCACATACCAGGGGGCCCAAAATCGACCTTGAATTTCGGCTTCACAACACCTGCCAACATACCAAATATCATCGTAATCCATCAAGAGGTTCTTGAGATATGCTGACTACAGTAGTCCGGAAACACAAACAGACAAACAGACAAACAGACAGACAGACAAACCGACAGACACACAGACACAACCAAAACTATATATCTCCATTTTTCATGGAGATAATGACTACACCCCCGTAAGTGGAACGACAAATTTCACCTTGGCCCGCCATTGGAACCCGTTCCGATCGTCATGGACCAGTACCACATTTTTTCGACGAAGAACTGTCAGACGCCGACTTAGAGTCAGTTTTCGGGTCATGGGAAGCTGGGGAAGACTCCCAGGAACATGCTGAAGGAGTTGAGGGGCGAGAAACTGACGCAAATTTGTGGAGAGGAGACTCGGGAGCGAAAATAGGTTTGCATTCCAGGCTGACGTATTTCCCCAAGCTTATCTTGACAGACATTCGCCCATGAAGCCGCCGTGAGTCTCCTCAGTTTCTGACCCGGGGGACCCCAGGAAGGTATGTTCATGTTTCTTAGGGTTTTACCCGGCAAAAATTAAAAACATTGCCGACGAACTGATGTCGCCTTGTTGAAAACAAACGTGACACGCACTAAACACGCCCCCCTCCCCATGGCCCAAGTCACGTAACCTCCCCAAACCGATGTGTTGGCATCGAAAGAATTACGGTCAAAATCGCCAAAATTCTTACAGATTTCTACCTACAAGGATCTCAGCCCGATACGTGTACGCTTCTATGGCATTTTTTTGTCCGGCTTGAGCAAAAATTACCCGGGGAAACTACGATTTTCTTACCACAGCCAACTAAGCGTTTAACAATCGGGCGTCAGGAATTGTGAAAATTTAACAAAAATCTACAATTATACCGCCCGATATGAAGTCTACGTGTCCACAACAATAAGACAAGTTACCGCTAGTTTACATTGGATTATATGAAGATCATATGTACAATGGATTGATTTTACATGTATAGTGCTAAATAGAGAATCTATTATTGTAAAGGAATTTGTCTTATATGGGTCAGTTTGGATAGGCTATGTGATAATAACGTTAATGACCCGCCTGTTCCTCAGTGTATATGGTGTCATAACGCCTGGTCATGTGCCATAACCACCTCATAAAAATTAAAGTTTTATTCGATGGTTATAGCACATGACCAGTCGTTATGACACCATATACACCTCGGGGCGGGCCATTAACCCTTAATTAACAAGTGGCCGTCTTATTGTGCTTAACCCCCCCTCATTCATGCCAAAAAATATTCACGATGAAGGAAGTGAGTATAGTTTTCGTATATAGGGAATACATGGGTAGGGTCTGCACGGGTTTAGTGAGTTACATATTATTTTACAAAATACACCTTGTGTAATTCACCACAAGCTGTATTCTGTAAAAAGTCGTCTGGTTATGTATTCGTTGATACATAATCTAGTGGAAAATAACACCGCCTTCTGGAGTTTAGAAGTCCTTTAAACAGACCGCACTTGAGTTGGACTTCTGCTGAGAGTGCTTAGAAATGCGTGACTAAACCCAGCCTATGGCGGACATATTTAAAACAAGTGAGAACTTTGATTTAGCATGCTAGGATTTCAGTTATTTGTAACTGAGATACTAACAATTATCATCTTATTGATGATAACAGAAATAATTGCAACAATTAATCGTGAAAATGTTTAGTTTCGAGCAAACACAACTGAGTTATAGCCATAATTTGAGTGGTGGTTTTAGAACAAAGCAAATATAATCCTCTGTGTAAGAGATATACAATAGCAGTGTCAAATCTAGCACTGATTTGAAAATGATATATGTATATTGATATGAATATGATATGATCATAAAGAGACTACAGTCACAAGACATAGACTCAAGATCAGCTTGCACCTCAGCGAACACGTACAAACAATCCAAATACAAAATATTTCATTCCATCTTAGAGACATTTAGCCTAGGTGCCATCCGATTACTACCGGGGCTCTTATAGTCGCTACCCCGATAAAATGTTTGTTTTTTCAGGGCAGCAAGTGTAGGAGCCCCGGTAGTGATCGGATGGCCCCCAGGCTAATAAGAGACACTATAGAAGAGAGATGCCATGCAGTGATACTGATATCGTATAACCTAATGTTATCCCTAATGTTGCCATTTGAATTTGGCACCCAAATATCTTATTATAATGCCAGCCAACAGAGTGAACAAAAGTACAGCTCTCAAATACCAGCCATGACCTACATGTTATATTTGTCCGTGAAGGCCACGGTCATGTACGGATAAACACACGATGCAACACACGATCTTGGAACTATGAAACCAGCCCTCTGTGTGCACCACTACTTCTCTACTGTGGAACAAATCTGATATCATACTTTTAAAGCTATTCCTCGTAGATTTAAATAGGATAAACGTTGTAGCCCAATATTTCATTTCTTGATTTCAGTATATCAGATACAATATGATACAACAAACCCCCTGCTTTTCGGATGAGTTGATATTCTATCGATAGCTCTTGGCTGAGCGGGAGGTCACTGAGCTCTTACTGTATTTACGTATAATATTCAGAAAAGTGCATGTGTATGATTATATTATGGTCAAGAACATGTGAAGTTTCGCACGCTGGAATGCAATAGGATAGACTTCAGGGGTACAGAATTTAATCCATTCTAATTTCAACATGAGCGTTTGGCTACTCTCAGTCCTGTTAGAATATGTATAAATACAGAAAAAAATGTGTGTGATCTGGATGATATATTTATAGGAAAGTCATAGGGTGATATCTAAATGAGTTTGAGTGCCAAACAACTGACAGAGCGAAGCTAGACCACCTCACACACTTTCCCAAAAAGTAATATGAATACGCGGGCGATCAGCCTGGCTGGTGAATTGTTTCAATTTGGTACAAAGATCAGGGGCAAAGTCAACTGTCAACAATACATAGACACCTTTAACCCTTGACCAACATGGCACATGTGCCTTTGTCGCAATGTGTTATCAGGCGCTTACAGAAGATAGTTATTACGTGAACACGACATTATCCGAAGTTATGTCATATCTATGTCAAAGTTAGACCACCTTAACTGAAGTCAGTGGTGATAATCTCAGGAATCAGCCTGTCCGATGATATCATTGTTTGTGGCATACCCGGTTCCTCGTCTTCCGCCTCCTCTAACTCCTCCCGGATGTCTTCCCCCGCCTCCTCCTCTGGTGGGTCCTCATTCGTGCTGTAGATGACGTCAAACCTGGTCACAATGATGGGCACGGGGAGGGCGATGGTTAGAATCCCGGCTAGCGCTAAGAGAGAACCGATAAACTTGCCTAGCCCGGTTGTCGGGGTCATGTCGCCATATCCTAGCGTTACCATCGTAACCAGGGCCCACCAGAAGCCTTCCGGGATGCTGGTGTAAGCGGTCCCGGGAACATTTACCTCCACAAAGTACATCCCGGCTGCGAACAGGACTACGAGGATTGCCATGAAGACCAGAAGCATCGCTATGTCACTAGAACTGTTGGCCAGGGCTTCGCCAATGATTCTCAGTCCCCTGGAGTACCGGGACAATTTGAAGACTCTGAAGGAACGAAGGAATCTCATGTACCGCAAGACCCTTTGTACGGTGGCCACGTCTTGTACATGTAATAGAACGATCGCGTTCACCATCACTGGCAATGCAGAGGTTAGGTCGAGCAGTCCGAGTTTTGATCGGGCATATTTGCGTATATCGGGACTGCCGAAAAGTCGTAGTGAGACTTCGATTGCAAAGAAGGTGGCAGAGACAGCCTCTATGACAAAGAAGGCGTTATTGAATTGAGTCTGTTCCTCGGTAAGCACACCAGACAAAGACGGAATCGTCTCCAAACACAAGGCGCCTGTTGATAGAAGAGTGAAGACAATGCAGAGGTACGAGAAGATCTTGGCTTTGAAAAACTCCTCAGGGCTACAGTCTGTCATTTCCCAGATTTTCCTCTGTGTCTCAGTCTGGGGAATTTTTCGTACTTTCCCCTTGACGAATCCCTCCGCAGCGCGAATTTGGGCGATAGACTCGGGGTCGATCTCGAAGAATTTCAGTTCGTCTGTGAACACGTCCAGGGGCACTTCAAACGGCCGCGTCAGCGTTCCGTGGGTCTGGTAGAAGGCCAGTATGGCCTCCGCGCTGGGACGATGACGGTCAAAGAAATATTCTCTCTTCACTGGGTCGTAGTACTTACGTCTTTTCTCCTCGTCGCCCAGAAGAGTGTTCGGGTAGCGGTTCAGTGTGTCCAACTGCGTCTCGATACGCATGCCGCTCACATTAATTATGACTCTGTTCCTGTGGTAACTTTGCGGGTACTTCTGTCTGACAGACGGGGACGCGTCCCTCCAGCGCGGGGGCTGACTACGGAACCAGGCGGCGTAGTTCCGTCGGAGCGTCGTTGGTGTGAGCGGAACGTCGCCGTACGTGCCAGGCACCCCCAGGCCGCCTCCAGCACCTGCCCACACAGCCTCCATCTTGCCTCTTCTTCTACACAGTGGCTAATTCAAGAACACGATGCGTCCCGGTAATAAATATAACTGTAGCTATTTGACCTGGAGGTGACAGTGGTTCGGCTTTATTATCATTGCTATGTTGTTCTATCCAAAAAGGACAACGGCTCGTCTGTATCACTGCGGCAGAGAAATATGATATCCACGCCATGTAGTGTAACAATGTGCGATAACAGCAATATTAGCAATGGGCGTTGGGTCGCAGTGCTCTATACAACAAAAACATTGTGAAGAAGAATAAGATAAGCATATATGTTTACTTAATCACTATCAGATGACCGATTCATGTACGCAATCAAGAACCACAAAGTGTAGCCAAATATTCCCTCTTTTTTCAATATTTCGAGATTGTAATACACATCATAGCTTTGTCTTCATTTATTTGTATTCGTGTATTTGTATGATTGTACATGAATAATTCATTCGGCTGCGAGATTTATGTTTTATGTTCTATTTAGTTGGATGGTTGGTTGGTTGGTTGGTTGGTTGGTTGGCTTGCTGGCTGGTTGGTTTTTTTGGTTTGGTTGGTTTTGGGTAGAGTGAGGGGGTCAGAAAGCATACTTTGAGAAGTGATGCCTGGGTCTTTATGATATTCGGTTTTCTGATAGGTGTTGGCAAAACAGACACGATCCATGATGCAGAAGTCTTTGGTACTGCAACGGAGGTGCGGATTTGTTATGAACTATTGATTTTTATGTAATGCTTAGACTCTTTTGTACTGAAGGTTTTGGCCCCAGTGCAGCGTTCTTTTGACATGCCTTTTAAAACAACATATTCAAGAAGTTAAGAATGATTCTTAAAGGTCACTGTTTCCTACTAGGTAGGTATAGATTAACGTAATCATTTGTCTTGAATGTTTGCTTATAAGAAATATAACGTTATGAGTAGAGATTGACGTGGCTTGATGTACATCATACAAAATCGGAGTCACTTTGTATGTTGAGTAAGGACATTTCATAATTCTTTCATGATTTATAGGCACATTCAGCTTGGAAGCAGAAACACATCAATATGTATACGTTATGCATGTACACTATCACCTACTCTCGTTTTCTTGCTTTTAGGCTACGGGCACGAATTTCCACTAAACTTTATTACCATCATTATTTGTTCTTATCGATAGGTGAAGAGTGAATAGTGGAGCGACAAGATATGATGATGATGATATCTAGGTGAACATAATGCAAATAGGGATCTCAGTTAAATTATGAATCAGCAAATGCTAGATGGATTGAAAAAGAAACAATAGTATAAGTACATCTTGACTTTTAGGTATCATTTTTTTCTTAGCCTGTGATTGAAACGTTTTCCCAGTGAGTAAATTATATTCACCGTTTATTCATCCGTACGAAGCTTTTTAGGCCAAAAAAATCAATATCGTGTTTTCTAGATTTTGACCGAATTGATCCGACAAATACAGTTTTAAAACATTATATTCCGATTATAGAAGGAGATAATGTACATTGTACAAGCACAGTTTTCTATTGCAACGGAAATAAGAACATGTTGTAAAACGATTCTACAACGTTTTCACCATTCAGAAGTCAGACGTAAAATGTTACATGTAACGTTATATTATCTTGCCAGCGGTCGACTAAAGAGTTTCTTGCTAGGGTCGGTCAGATAACCGAAAACACGGCATTTGTTTTCCTAGGCAGAACAACGTATCCTTCTCTTCGTACTCCGAGGTGCGTGCGTGTGTGTATGTGTGTTGTGGTGTACAGCCCATAGAAGACATGTTGAACCCAGCAACACATGGCTGGACAAGTCGGAACCAGTCACCTGAGGATATGTTAATCAATGTCAACAAAAATAGATGAGACACTTTCATAACTTTTCCAACAATATCTATATTTTTGTATGTGGTATAATTTTTTTTGCGGTCAGATGTGCCATGTCGGTGAGTCGGGAGCAACCAAAGTTTCTTACTGTACTGCGCCAAATTGCACCAAGTTATGGCAGCAATTTTCGCAGCAATTTTAGCTAATCTTCCCTTTTGGTCACACTAACTTGCGACGCATAGGTAAAATGCGTGACCTCTAAAAAAAAAATGGCCGCCCCGAAATGTTACAGTCAGTTCCGACTCCAACTCAGATACAAGATAACTTCATTAGAAATCGCAATGATGTACAATGATCAAAATTCATCAAAATGATCTTTGCAGTGATTGCGTCGCTTTACGCCATTTTGAGTCCATTTGCGCCAATTGGCCAATTGCAAGTTGTTTTTTTTAATTTTCAAACATCGGTTGGAGGCTTTTGCAATTTGGCGGAGTCCAGTGACTCTATTTTATCGTGCTTTGACGAGCCACCAGACAGGACCAAGCAGGCTATGCACAGCACAGAGAATGTGTGTCTTACCGGTCTCACTGGTCAGTCTGGCTGGCAGTGACGGTAGGCATGCCTTCAAGAAGGAGAGAGTCGACAATTTAAGATGCATATATAACATGCCATATTTATTACCTTATTATACCTTAACGAATTTACAAGCGAATCATTTACATGGAATCTATGCTATATTTGAGGTAAGCAAATGATCTGTTTCAAAATCATCATTATCATCTACGCCGTCAATCCAAGTCTTGTCATCGCATGTCTTATCGAGTATACTTTGTTTCTCTTCTACTCGTCCTTCTTCTTCCACTTGCTCAGTTCTCTCGCTGTTTTCTTCAGGCCATGTCCGGACGCCATTTCCAGCTGCAGACCTGGGCAGGTTGCTGTCAGCCGGTAGTCTGATACAGAGGATCACCATAACGAGACAGATCACCACTAGCAGATAGAAGGACAGGTGGTGGTCCAGGGGCCAGGGCAACCCTACAAATATTGAAAGAACGCCACAAATTAGTATTTGCTAGTACAACTGACAGGTTCCCGTTTGAGTGTAATTCATGTCGGGGGTAAAATGTAAGAAAGGGGGAAAATGGGAAGGAGCGAACATTCTATGTTGCTATTGAGCACCATTCGTGCCAGGAAGTTATTCTTTTATTGGAATTCTGCAACTCTGCGATACTGAAGCTCCGACTAGTACTCTATGGTGGTATTGCAGCCTGGAACTGTATGGCCTGTATCTATTCTCTTAACACAAAACATCTTTCCCGAGATGAACTGGCCAGGGTTAATGAAGTATAGCTGTCCTTGGAAATATCCAAGGTAACGTGTTTCTCATAGTCTGAGATGCTTTTGACAGCCCCCCTTTCTACCTCAGAGCTAAATAAAGACCACAGAACTCTGACTGACCGTACCAGGATTCATGCATTAATCAAGTCATCCACTAGACACAAGACATGTACAGAAAGCATGCACTCATTCACCTGCAAAAGTAGACTAAAATCACCGAATCGATGCTTGCCGGAAGACGGAGTGAGCATATAGCTATATATAGCCTCTCGGTAAGTATTCAACTAATCAGGTCTGCTTAATAATATGTGCGCTTTTCCTATGATGGTATCCTACCGTTATCGGTGGTCCAAGCGAAGAGGTTAGCGCTCACAGCCGGTCCGATGAGGCGGGACAGGGCTGCCATGGTCTGGGCGATGCCGTTCACTGTTCCACGGGACGATAGCTGTGCACGTGGAATACATGTTCGTATCCATCGGTTTACACATTAGATTATATATGATCTACAACAGATTTCTTAAAGTAATTACACGACAGAAATATATATTGTTCGAATATAACAACACGGGCTATTTTCATTCCCAATGTAGAAGCAAAACCTTCTCTCTCTTTTGCAAGACTTCTTTGGTTTTTCATCAATTCAAGTCCCATTCCATATCATTCCACGTTAGCTAAGTTAGTATTACAATAGATTTTGCATCTCAAGACATAGCTTAAAGCCAAGGAAAATGCCATGTTTACGGTTACCAGACTGACTCTAGCAAATCCCTGCCGACCCTGGCCTTCTTGTGAGTCGACCACCACTAACAAAGGACATAAAACGGATGACGACCGAAGGGTCAAAAAAGAGAAAATCTATGCATACCGACCTTTTTTTATTTTATTTTAGGACCGAAATCGGAAACAGCAAGTTTCCTATGTGTAAGTTTCTTTTCTGTCGTTCGACATTATATCATTGTTTGAGAAATGTTACTCACCAAAGCAGCGTTCCCAATCATGACAATGGCGGCCATGTACGCTTGACAGCTGAAAGGCAGAAGGAGAACAACCTTTAACAGAATCATCAGGAAACTGGCGAACCCTAAATAATCAAAGTGGAGAAATAATCGCTTCCCTTTGTCTATTTTGTTTCACAGAATCGCGGCATTGTTTACCGTACTAGTGTACCTGCTGCCAAGTCTCCAAGAAGATCTACCTGTGACAAGATAGTCTCCAATTGCAAAGGGCCAGAAAAGTATCCAAAAGCCCACCGGGGCCAATTGAATACTGTTTGGGCCCTTAGGATGCTATCTGGCCACCGGTGGATCTGCTTGGAGATTACCTGCTACTATTGATTGTGTTAATGATCGTTCAGAGACCCCCTGCCTTCGTGAAATATTCAGATCACTCTTGCTTTGTCTTGTTTCATGGATTTGCAAATGATCAGGCTGTAACTAGCATGATCCATTTTTACTGATAGTCTACTTTACCTAAATTACAGATATTGTATTTGTGAAAGTCCTATTCTTTGACAAAATACCATTTTAACATTTCGTCAGTATTGATGACCTAAAAATCATTCTACAATATGAAAAAATCACGAAGATCCATCAAAGGTTTTTTTGCTCGAGTTATGCTCTTGACATATATACAGACCCACTCCACAGCTGGTGTAACCGAAAATATGACCTTCTCAGCGAAGGTAATAACCTTTTTGCTCGCCTCTGAGGATACACTAGAAGCTTACCTTGCCTGTTCTATCAGCATGGCGACAAGTAGCAGTGGACCCCAGACCCTGGCGGGAACTTCTGAGGCCGGCAGCTGGGCAGTCTTCCTCCTGTCCCCGGCTAGCCGACACTGGCCGGTGAGTGTCCTCGCGACTGTCTCATTCATTTCTGTTACAGCGGGTAATGTAGGATGAGGGGACCTGTCGGTTACTGGTAATGAGGACGTGAAGTTTAGGGTAAAATCGGTAGGGTGCGCTGTTTGGTTCAGGACCGTGGAAAGGTCTTGAGCTTTGATGGGTCCTGTGATGTTCACCATAGACGGGAGCAAGACTACCCCAGCTGCCCACAGGACAACTCCGGACAGGTACAAGGTCTTGTAGGTGATCTTGGACGCCATGAAAGGAATGATTGTCGCCTTGGGGAGAAAGAATTAGACAAGGAAAACATCATCAAATATTGGCCGAGGCTCGTTGACCTGCGAACGTCGACCGAATCCTGCCCTAAAATTCGCGCGATGACCGGGCGTATAACTGCCGAAAATGTCATTTAGAGCATGCCGACTCGTTGCTGCCGACGGATTCTTCTGATGTAAGACAGGGATCCAAGTGGTTTCAAACGGATGGAGCAGAAAGGCAGGGTTTATTGAGTTAATTCCTAAGTCATCAAAAATCATTAAAAGCATGAATGTTTGACAGGCCTCGCTGGATTTAGTACGAATTTCGAAGTCTCCAAGCAGACCTACGGGTTGCAAAGACCGTATCCAACTGGCAGAAGGAGCTTTTACAGCAACCCAACCCTTGGGTTGCTATAAGAGCTCCTTTTGCCAGTTGGATACGGTCTTTGCAACCCGTAGGTCTGCTTGGAGACTTCGAAATTCGTACTAAATCCAGCGAGGCCTGTCAAACATTCATGCTTTTAATGATTTTTGATGACTTAGGAATTAACTCAATAAACCCTGCCTTTCTACTCCATCCGTTTGAAACCACTTGGATCCCTGTCTTACATCAGAAGAATCCGTCGGCAGCAACGAGTCGGCATGCTCTAAATGACATTTTCGGCAGTTATACGCCCGGTCATCGCGCGAATTTTAGGGCAGGATTCGTGGAACGATCCGTTTTTACATTTGTAAGTTTCGAAAATTCTATCAAACTTTAAAAATGCAGAAAAGCAGAGATATAATGCATGAAATGGTCAGATATTGCACTGTACCTGCGAAGCAACACTGTAGATAGCAGTAACCGTCATGACAATGGAAATCTCAGCTGCGTCGAAGTTGTAGCCGCCATGTTTGGAGTCGGACACCAGGAGGAGGGGTAACAGCTGGAGGAGAGACACGACAAGGTAAAAATGATCAAAGATGAAACATTGATTGTATCAATGTCATACTAAAGATATTTCTTCTTACAAAGCGTTAAGACATGATGTGTTTAGTTCCTGTGTTCTGTTCAATACATATCTTCTCTTTCATAACATCGCGTGTGGAGTGAAATCATGGGAGTTTATCCGGTGTGATTTGTTCGCCCCAGTCTGCGCTAAATGATGATGATATGGTTTACTTCAGATGATTTGGCTTAGTGATGCTTTCTAACACCCCTTACCACTAGAAGCTGCGACCCCTGAGCAAAAATTTGGCCGATCTCTCAACGTATTTCCAAGTTCCGAGTTTTTGAAGTTAAATCTCACGTTTACATCTTGTATAATATTCCAGTCATTTAGTCAAGATTTTGGTCACTGTACTGACGCTCAGCAATCACCGTCGAACGGAAAGACTAGGACTAACGTAACATGACCTATTTACGTGCAGAACCTATTTACGTCCGGTTTGCCTCATGTCCACATGTCGCGGTGTATTATGCCAAAGCCTGTTCTCATGAGCAATAAAGAACATCATAAGTATGATCCTTAGCCATCTCTTTAATTTTTGCACAGCAAAACATAATGGCCATGCGTTTACCACGTGAACGCCACGTGCCGCGCATGTGGGGGAAATTTACAGATAAACATTATTTTTTTCCATCGCGTTAAGCAAGTGGCCGGACAGACATAGTGATTTTACTATCATTTGTCTGCAGACTACTTTGGACAGTTTCTGTGCATTTCTTTCTGGTCTATTTTCTTCAAGCATAGCGCTAGAAGGGAAAAGATTCAGAAGTGGACGATAATGGGTTACCCTAGCACAATTCTTCATCATATACCTCAGTATAAATACATGCTCGCACTGCGTTAAACAGGCGGAGAAAAACTTACAGACAATGCATTTTCTTTTTAGAAGAGCTTATATCACTGCCCATGGGTTTGAAATTTGGCTCTGTCCGCGCGGTTTTAAGATAAATACGTTTTGAATAAATCGGACGTTAATTGGTCATGTTACGTTAAGTTCTAGTGATCACCTGTTGGCTGGCACAGATGTCTGCTAGCGCGAAGAGGGCGTACAGCACACAGGGGATCAGCACAAGTCTGTCCCGCAGCAGACTGCACGTGGATTCTTGGTGTCCTGTGGAAAACACCCGCAGTTAATTGGATAAGACACAACGGCAACAAACCAACCTTCTTATCCTGCCAGCCTTAGAGACCATTACTTTTGGACCAGGCTAGGGCCAAACTAACCTTCCCACCCTGCCATTAATCTAGATACAACGGATTCTATGGCTGTGTTTATAGAAATTAGTGTTGAATTATTCGGGTTCAGATGTTTGAAATCCCTGTAGAATTCCTACATATTTCCTAGATCGCGTAGATCTTTAAAGCAAAATATTGAGTCCGAGGAGTAATCAGAAATTGGTACTCACGATGCTTCTTTTCTTTGTCGTGTTCTGTCTCGTCTGGGGCAGAGATTGGGGTCAACGTCATGTAGTCATCTTCAGGCTTCTTGTGCAGAGATTCACCAAGAAAAATACAGCTGCCTGTGGTGTTGAGTTATATACGATTAGAATTACTTAGAGGTGTCAACACATCTCAAACGAATAAGAAGGCTTGCATTTTTACACGATTTTATCTTGCTAAATGATCTTTTCGAATTCATCTATTTGAGTCAAATCTTATATCAAAAAGTCCTTTGTTCCACAAGTCCTTTGGGATTTTACAGAAACCAACAGCTTCATTCTAAGGAGAGCCTCGCCCGCGGCCTACATATATGTGTATACACTGTGGCATACCTTGATGAGGCTCTGGTAAACCGGGCTAAGGTTTCCACTTTTATGGGCGTGGCCTTTAACCAGCTGTCAGCCAATCAGAGAACCGGCTTTGCCTATAGAAAATATACAGACGATTCTGTGATTGGTTGATAGCTGGTTAGAGGCCACGACGATAAAAGTTGAAATCTCAGCCCGGTTTAGCACGGCCGACCCCGGGTATACAGTGTAAGCCTCGGGCGAGGCTCTGCGAAGGAAATGCATTTTTGTGTGAATATTTACAATAGGATGAGACTGATGTCACAAAATGAAATATAACAGATACAACTCAAACTTACCAATCAGAATACATAACAGTATACCTGCCACAACGCTACAGGGCAGGAAGTACGGGAACTGCTGGAAGAATGGCTGGGCAAAAGTGTGGAATCTCGTAGCCGGGCAGGCCAAAAATCCACCAAGCACTGGGCCCTAAGCAGGCGGGAACGGGGTTAGAGATTTACCGATCATTAACTACAACACGTATTGGAAATGCACTTAAATCCAATGGAACGATTGTTGTTTGTAGCCGGCAAGTTGAATTCATCCATAGGCGACATTCCGCGCTGAAAGGAAAGCTTCACAAAAAAATTAAAATCCTATCAAATTCTTACTTCAAGTTGTTTAACATAAGTCCGTCATAGTTTGGGGATCTTCCACCATTTGCAACTTATGCCGTGCTGACGCCTTCTCACCTGATAATTATGGTACACTGAACACTGACGTCATATAGTTCAATCATCAGGTAAACAATCTAGAACACTAACGTCATATAATTCAAATATCAGGTGAGAAGGCGTCAGCACGGCATAAGTTGCAAACGGTGGAAAATCCAAGAACTATGACGGACTAGGGCCAAGCTAACCTTCTTATCCTGACATTGAAACTTGAACTAAGAAGTTGACTTTGGAATATATTAAGCATAGCATAATAGAATTTTCAATTGTTTGTGAAGCTTTTCTTTAAACACGCCGGAAGGTGGAAAACCTGGCAGAATAGAACGTACCATATCTGTTCTGTTATCATACCACATTTTACCAGTCCTGGCTAGATGCTGTCTTCAAACGCAGAAGTTGGCAAAAAAATTGCTTTGACTTTGTCTCTTCTATGGACCTAACACACAACGTTTTTTTAAAATCATAACAGAAAAGTCGTTCCTAGTATCATCACTCCCACTCACCACAAAGCGCGCGGCAGCAGCGGGAATCCAGACGATGGAAAAGGCAACAAAATGAAACCGTGGTGAACAAATCTGGAAATATGAAAGAAACACACAGGCAATACATTATAGGAGACTATGTACATGTAGTGCTTTCAAAATTTGCAATCAACAATATAATAGCTCTATAGGAATAAAATAATAGGTTATTCTACCAGATCACAATTTTTTACGCTGACAAATACAAGAAATCAGTTATGAATCCTTATGCACTTTAATATTCACCTCGTATAAGTACGTCTTGGCCACGCCCAGATTGCCGTTCAGAAACCCTCCGACAAACTGCACGCTGATGGCCCACACGAAGGAGAAGCTTGTAGGGAACAAGGACGATGATTGGTCAGGACGATAATTGGTTTGGTTACGTGGTATAACATTCCTGATACTATTTTGAGAAAAAGATTTGCAACATTCTTATTGCAAGCTAATTTAGTATTTCTAGTATATCTTTCTCCTCCGCAGAGCCACGCTCACGGCCTATATATATAGCTAACTGGGCTGAGTTTCCACTTTTGGGGGACTTGGCTTCTAACCAGCTGTCAGCCAATCAGAGAATCCCGGGTCTCTGATTGGCTGAAAACTGATTAAAGGCCACGCGAACGCTCACAAAAGTGGAAACCTCAGTCCGGATTAGCAGAGTTTCCCCAAGGTATATTGTATAGGCCGCGGGCGCTGAATATGAGAATATATTTATTTATTTGTATCAGGCCCATGGCCCATAAAAACATACACAGAACAAAGATTTACAAAGCTACACTTACAAATACTTTACATAATATAATATATCTGAGTACTAGTATTGTTTCACATAAAACAAAAGGTTTGATAGTCATATAGGTCTGAATTATTTGGTAAAGGTGTGAAATTACCGACAAGGACCATGTGTTCTGATCGCCCTACCTGAACCCCAGCAATAGAATAGACAGCATTAGCCCCGTCACTCCACTCAGCAGGATGGGTCTGGATAAAATTTAATGAATTCATCGTCACTTTTGCACCACACTACAATACATTGAACTTGCGATATATTGCATCACAATTATCCAGTTGATGTACATAACCAGCAAAGTAAAATCATTTGGTAAGGCCACACTGTCTTTATTATATGGATCCTCTGGGCACCTCAAAATTGATGCGAAAAAGATAAAGGTTAGACAAAAACGTTGCTGCCATTATGAAATCTAATTGGTCAGGAAGGTTTCAAGTACAAATGACTAAACTGAACGTTCAGAACATGGTCTGCCAAAAATAAGTTTTCTTTCTGTTCGTTCACATTTTCTTAAAAGTCTTTGGAAAAATTCGCTCAGGGATAAAAATAGACTTTGTACAACAAAAAGGCATTGTATGACGGATCCTTTTTCCGATTTTTCATTCAATTTACGGCATATATTTTTTTCATTTTGTAGCTCCTTTGTACATGTACAATTTACAGTATACTAGCAAAAACGTTTTCTGGAACAGGACGAAACTTGATGCGTTTGCGGATGTACTCAATATTATCAAGCCTAAGTAAAACTACAAGTTGTATCGTCATCGTTTGTGTAATATTTATTTCTTTGTGATGTATCTGATATTTGAATGTCCAATGAAGTCTAGGATAACAGAAACGATTTAAAAGACTACACTAAGTATATTGAGAGAATCACTGGTCCTACCTTCGGCCAACGATGTCCGACAGTTTGCCCCACTAGAAGAGCAAATACAAGTTGTTAAATACCTATGATTATATGACTATAAAACTGGTGGGTGTACTAAGTCAACTGCTAATTATCTAATACCAGTTCATAAAAGAACAAGAAATAGCAAAGTTTTAGATACCAAAGTTATTAACCAAGGATGTGTTAAAACATTAATTTTTCATATCCCTATGATCATAAAGAAGTTAGGTGTGACAGGTCGTTCAGTGTAACATAACTGCTTTCGTACCGCGTGCCTGCAGAGCTAGCTGTTATGCCGAAGGGTGGCTCTACCGCCTATACAAATATGGATATTACGTCAGTTAAAAGCAATGGGACTTAGAAATGTCAAAATATAGGGAGCTGAACAGGCAAAAATACCTACCATGAAACATCCTACAAAAGTACCAGCAAAGAGCGCACTCATCAGGAACCCGGCATAATAACCTAGCCAAGGGGGAAACAGACAAACATTGCATTACCTCCGTGTACGAAGGTTTTGTTTTCGGTGTGTTTGCTTTTGTGTTGGTAGGGATTTGAATTCAGTAGAGTGAAAAGAAGTGAAGGGGAAAATGGGAAGTCTGACATGAAGTGGAGGTTGAACTTGAGGTTAAAATGGTTGTCCCCGCCGACTGGTTTCCACATGAGAGGAACGTTGGGGACACTGACAGGAAGCTAGGTCAAAGGTACTAGAAAAGGTTACAAAATTCCCTGTCTCCAATTTCCTGCTATATACACGTTTGTTGCCTTATGAGAGGAAGAGGGAAGATCATAAGACAGAATGTTAAAAAATCCACAGTAATGAATAAAACAAGAAATCTACTGAAGCTAAAAACATTTCACAGAGATCTTCGGTTTGTTTCCTTCACATTACAGGCTTAAACTTCCGTGAATTTTCTGATGCAATTCACACCGGATCATCAATTCATTGACAAACTAAGGTTAAATCATATATATAGAGAGAGTCGTGAAGAACGAAATGTACCGTACCTAGCTGGTTACTCTTCAGCGACGGGAAGAAGTCGTGGGTGAGGAACGGGAGAAACGGCGCTGCCATGCTTTGAGTAAAGGAGTCTGCCGTCAGGATCATCCCCAGTACTGATACCTAACGAAAACACGATGTTATTGTTGTACAGTCGAATGATAACTAAGAACAGGTGGTTTCGGGACAGGGTGAAGAGATAACTGTGGAAAAATGGACGGGACTGTTTTGATGTGGCTTGTGACTACAGGTGCACGTGTTTCCGATTGTCATGATATTTGTTATGTAGGTAGGTCTTCTTAAGACCTCGAAATGATTAGATTTTGCCCCCCCCCCCAGTGGCTTGCTATGGTACTGCAGCGGAACTTCCGGGTTCGATATCTCTTGTTCTGGACATGATTTTGGAGTGGTAGATAGCTCCTGGTAGGGAGAGTGAGTTTGCGGGTATTTTGAAGCTGCAGGAGCCAATTTCGTTTCAAACTTTGAATGGGTATAACCAAAGAAGGGGTTGACGGATCGTCATGATATCTGGTATGTAGATAGCGTAAGTGATGATTGACAAGATTGTATTCTAAGTATGCAGATCAGGGGCTAATGTGCATAGTTGATGAGGAAAGTTTATAAATCCGCGGCATTGCATTATAGGACTCCTGAACATGTGACATATGTAACTGAGAAAGAGAGGAAATATCAATAGATATCAATCATGCAAATGATGATGATTTGGTTTATTTCATATTATTAAAAAGTATCACAGTTTCGCAGTGCACGCGACGTGTGCACTGAATTGAACTGGGACTACATTATACATTATTAGCTTCATAAAATTATTTACAATTGCCTTAACGTATATACGAGGTTTTCAGAACATTAAGATAGGTGTAGTGACAATATTTTCTTATACAATACGAATATATCCGGGTACATTGTATTACAATATAGGTTCATAAATAGGGACATGTTTCAAATACAATACGATTACATTACAGAAACCGCATCGGTGCTTAATCTATGAATACAATAAAACAAAATAAAACAAAACTCAGGTACTGGTACTTTTCGTTGTTATTGACAGCATGTTGCTGTAACAGGTCTCTTATTTAGTAATGATAACATGTAACAGGTCTCTTATTTAGTAATGATACCATGTATGGTATCGGGCTATTTCTATGACGTGCTGTTCTGGTTTTAATAGTGTTCAACAGTTGACTATTGCGCGTATTCCTGCCGCTGACTTCTTGTCGGGTTGGCGGGAGCCAGTCGCAGAAGGTGGTAGAATGAAGTAGCTTTCTGGCGAAGGATTCACAGAGGTAGTCGCGTCTTTGCTGCAACGTCGTGAGACCCAGTGTGAGGCACGCGTCCGAGTAGTTTGTATAGTGGGTCCCTAGGATAGTTCTAACTGCTCTACGTTGTATCCTCTCCAGTTGAAGTCTCTGGGATAGCGTTATACCAGGTTGCCAGACCGGTACTGCGTATTCACAGGTCGGACGAATAAAACTCGTATAAATGGTGACAAGGTCCTCTCTGGTTACTCCAAATGACTTAAGTCTCCTCAGGAAGAAAAGTCTCTGGTTTCCTTTCTTGACCATGTGGTCGACCTGGGTAGTCCATTTTAAGTCATCTTGTATGTGAAGACCCAGAAGTTTTGCCACTTTGACTTGAACTAGGGGGTAGTTGTCGATTTTCAGCGAGGGTAACTGTGTTAACGGGGGTTGCCCTACCTTAGGACGCGCCCTAACTTAGGACGGATTTTTTAGTGATCTTGTTATGCATAAGTAGGCCGTGTTTGTGTCCACTGACTATGCTCATAAGGAAGATAAATAAACCAAGTCCATGCACATAATTTTTATTTGCATTCAAAACATATGTGTACATATTCATTTCTTGTTTTGTCGAGAATGGTATTTTGACAATAATGATGGCAACGCTGAGTAGAGGGTCACTGCGTAGCTAGACGGCCCGACACCTAAATATACGACCTGTGCCAAGCAGATATACAACTATCATACACATAAGAAATATAACTTCATAAAACACAAACAAATTGGGTCTTTAAGTGTTTGTTGAGAAGAAAACCGACCAAAGAAAACAACGTAAACATCGCTGCCGTCTGGCAACGTTGTTTTCCCGCCATTTTTTGGAGCCGCGATGGTGGTGGACGGCGATTCGACGCACAGCTTTGTAACGCTCTAACATGTGATTGGTACCGTCTATGAAAAGGAAACTGAATACAGATATGGCGAAGATATTTCCCAATAAGTAGACGGAGTATTGTTGATGTAAGCGGTGTTGTTTTTTCGTAATGATTTTGTAAGTCGGGTCGCATGCAAGACGTACGTCGGGCCGCGCGCAAAGTGCGTAGTAGCCTATTTCCCGCCAAAACATGAGCTGGGATGCGCTAGATATAGCCCTTCTCACATGACGTTAGAAGTGCACACAGTCAAAATTTTCCGGTCAAAAGAAAGCTAGAATATAGCAGACTTCAAGCCTTATTTACATTTCCCTAACTTCATCACCAACTTCCGAAGAGAGCAAAATTACCAAAGCATACTAAGTTAGGCACACTATCTGGCGTAGCACTAAATCAGAAGGTACATTCGTGAAAACGTCTCACAGCGTTTGCCGCTTGTAACTCGGAGCGTGAAGGGCCCATGAACAATATGAATACATTTCTTGTCCATGTATGTTCTTTAGATGAATGTGTTCAAAATTCATTCATTAAAACATGACCATTCTCTGACAACCAGCAATGGAGCGCCGTGAGTTCGAGCGCGTAAAAAAACGTCCTATGTTTGGGCGACTCCCGTTACGGATCTTGAGAAGCAGAAAAACATTACTTTGCATTTTTTGGGGTGCAGGGTCATATTCTGTTCGGCTGACCACTTGCTAAGGTCGTCGAGATCTTGTTGTAAAAGGGGAGGATCCCCAACCTTGCGGCACTCGACTAAGTTTAGGTCGTCGACGAATTTCCATCTCCTTGAGGCTGCGTGTTCGGCAGCGCTATTGATCAGGGCTAGGAAAACAATCGGCCCAAGTACGGTCCCCTGTGGGAGTCCACATGTAGTGGTCGTCCAATTAGAGAAGGTGTTCTTGTAACGCACTCGTTGACTCCTATCCGTCAGGAAGCCGATCAACCAGTTGGCTAAGGAAGGACGTAGCCCTAGTCTCAGGATACTCGTCATAGCTATCGTATGGTCGACCTTGTCGAATGCTTTGGCATAATCTGTAAGGACTAGTGTGCTTATTGAGCCTGGTTGGTCTGATGTTTTGGTAAGTATGTTAACTATATCTACAAGACAGTGGGTAGTTGAATGAATATCTTTTTCGCATAATTAATGGTAATATGCTATAACTCTATAATGGTGAATGATGGAAGTTATGTGGACAAAATTAGACATACATTATGCAAATGGGGGCTCATCTACATGATTTATGAGGAAATGCTACAAAAACCTTCTTTGAGCAACTTGTGTTATTCGGGTAGATAAGATTATCAACTGAGATAAGTCATGCAAATTAGGTCCTTATATGCATACCAAATGGAAAACAATTATAATATGCTTCCCGATAAGGCTAACATCAGTCGGCGAAGGTGTGGGGTCGTGGAACTCTAGTTTTGATATGCTACACATACTCTTCTCACAAAAAAAGTGACATTAGGTGAAGGGCTTATGGTCAGGTTTGCCGGTGTGACAGGCAGTAGGTTGGTGGAACCTATTCATTTCATAGATAGCTTGGTTGAAAGCTGACGGATATTACATGTCAAGGGGTCAATAGGAGAGTCCACTAATTCACGGGAAGGTATTTTTGGTCTATCTGCTGGTCTGTGTTTTCAAAGCTTAATAGTTTCCATATACTAGTCACGTTCACCGCAGAAGTGATCAGTGAAAGCATATTATTTTAATGAAAACATCATTTTCATGATTTTAAATGAAATATAATCAAACGAGAGATGAGAAACTCTAAATATTTTACTGAGGTATTAAGATCTTCAAACTTTCGTTCTGTGAATACATCTAATTTACAGACTAAAATATGACCGTGCAGAACAACACACGAACATGTAGTTCACGCACACACACACACTTCGAGCACAGCTAGCAGCAGAAACGTTCTTTCATTGAATTATTTATGACCATTGTTCCAGTTTGAAACCCACACCAGTAGTGCCCATGACCCGAAATGAGGTCACCGAGGTTGTCCCGTCGTGTGTAGCGTTTAAATAGCTATAATAATTATGCACATAAACACGTTTTACTGCAGTACGCACTTTAACACATTCATGTTTTTGCTTCAGAAACTTCAACTTTTCAATAGAGCAGGGCAGCCTTAACAGTATCGTTGTCGTCGACGTTCAAATGTCTGGTGTGGATGTCATACACTGGTCGGTGACGTGAAAATCGAGCAGTTTCCATATCCTTCGTTTTTTTTTTTTTTTTAACCCCAGTTTTAGTCTAATCCCCCAAGACAGTAAAGGCTTGAACATTCTACGGCATCGAAATCGTACGACCTACTACGACATCGTATTCTGACAGAAAGCCATAGATTGGAATACTGTCTGACAGTATGGCTGTTATCCAAACCGGGGGATCATGAAACCAAGGCACAAGTCTATGTGTCTGGACATCCAAACTGGGTGATCATAAAACCATGGCACAAGTCTTTCAATACATGCAGATGGGTCGACAGACGCCCCCCACCCCACCACCACTACTCCTAACCATGCACCTACATACCTGTTTGACCGGAAAGTCGCGCCACAGTTGTCGGATACCACCAACCATATTGGCAAAACACGGAGTGAGCGCAGGTGAGACAACACGTAACCAAACACGGATGTCCTGCACAGATCAATTACTAGTACATGTATTTGCCCGATTGGCTACTGGCAAGAGAACACTGCCGGATAATTTCAACTGTGAAAATGATATCTCAGGGAGTCTTCTGAAGCACCGACAAGACTTGTCACGTTCAGCCTTCAGGATGCTTATTGTTGTCTGTCGTCACGCCGCCCAATACAACACAATTAACGCAACAAGCCGCGCGATTGGTTCACACCAAGGAGGTAAAATTGGGGACACGCCTACACTCAAGGCTAACGATAATGACGTACTTGCCTTAGGCAATGCAGTTTGCAGATACATGTACGTGTGCGAGTATCTTCAAATTATTGAGAAAGGCAATTGCGTAAACCGGCGCATATGGTCGCCTGAAGTTGCGATATTTTCGAAAATTTTAAAGATACGCAATTGGCAAAATAGCGCAAATAGGCGCAATCACTGCAAACCTTTTTTGATGAATTTCTATGAGAATTTTGTTTTTGATTCAGTGGTAATACTTTGATTTTCGAAAAAAAGAAATTGTTGAGAGATGGGTTTGTGAGGGTTTTTACTAAAACAGTCGCCTAACTAAATATTGTGGGTAAGCCTTGTCATAACAAAGCCACAACAGTTATATCTAATAATAGAAAGTTTTATTGCAAATTCATACCCATGGGCTTATTGCAAATACATTGTAGAAACATAGGGACAAACACGCATGTGTCAGTAAACTGTGACTGACTATGTTGTAACAATAGGCTACTAATACTAAATACGACTGTTGGCTATATCTAGACAAGCTGGGTTTAACTTCTTTTTTGGAGACAATGGAAGACGAAAAGTCCCACTTTTTCTAGAATTTGTGGGTATTGCGATTCATAGGTTCTGCGATTTTCTGCGATATTTCAACGTATTCACTAATATGACAACGTAGAGATTGGTTACTCTGGTAAGGATCCCGATCGGATTCTCGGAAGACAGAGATCGCGATCTGGATCGATGCTAGAAATACAATGTGGTCTTCCATTTTCTATAGATTTCATAGAAAGTTTCTATTGGTTTCAAGTGACATAAAACGAAGTTGCAATTGAGAAGCTCTGTCGTTCCAGAGAGTATCCACATGTAAAGAAAACAAATTAGATTCCGATCGGGATCTCTACCATTACATATACATGATTACATGTAACATCGAAGGGAAATACCCCAACCAGCTTTTCCGAATTACCGTTTATCAGTTGAGAATGTAAAAAATGCAAATTTACTAATAGATATATATAATGAGTATGTTCATCCATTACTAGCCAAATAAACAAACAATTGGACTGCGCCAACCTGCGAAAGGCACTCGCAAATTGGCGCTAACAGGCGCCAATTGGTCGCCTGAAATTGGTATGTTTTGAAAATAAAATTGCAATAGGCAAAATGGTGCAAAAACACTGCAAATCTATTTCTAATGTTTCTTGCGAATTGTGCGTTGGTACATAATTTTAAACAAAGTTGGTTTGTAGCCGAAACTAAGAGTGTGACATTCAGAACGCGTTCGGTTTGTTTGTAGAGACCACGTATTCATTCTACCGGTGCGCAAGGGTACACTGGCGAAAATTCGCAGTTGGTGGTATTTCCTACCGCATTTGGCGCAGTACAGTGAGATAACCGATTTAGTGATGGCACTTCTTTTTTTATTGTCCAAGCAGTATATAGAGGTAGAATTGTTTCCTTAATTTACCATATTTTTCTCAGTGTTGCTGTGGACATTTTCTTCACACACTCATGCAGGTGCAAAACGATATAGTGCTACGTATGATAATCACTTCAAAGAACGAAGCAAGTGTCATGTGAAGTTAGGCTTGTGGTTTATAGTAATCTGTTGCATAGGTTTACAATACAACTTTATATAACATGCCTTCAAAATACATGTATCACCATAGATATACATAGAACTGTAGTTATGTACCAGCCATACTTTGTCCCTTGTACAATTGTTGCACAATAAAAGTTATCTATACTTGCAGCTCACACCATATTTTCTTCACCAAGTCATAATGAAAATTAGTACTAGGTACCGAGCTATCATTTCTTCTAATCATAGTTAACAGCATAATCACATGATTTATATAAACTCACTTTTTGACCGTTTGTCTGAAATACCTTGATACATGCAATTTACTACATACAAGTCTACCATCATCTTCTCTATATCACTTGATTGAATTTCTCTCAATGGATTATAATAACAAATTCAAGTACATATTGACATGTGTTGACCCCTGCATAGTACATATAGGACAATATATTAAAATGTATAAACATTAGAAATTCCACCAATAATTGTAAATTAAAGAACATTAATTTCTCATCCCATACTACAGTCTTTTGTAAAGTACAATACATGTATATAAGGCCATATGCTGACTTGATCTTCAGAAGGACATCCGCACACGCATCAATTTTTGTCAATTTCCAAAAATAAAAGTTGCCACCATACAGAAATCATACAAAGAAGCTACAAAATATATACCCCAAATTGCAATGTCATAGAATACCAAAGTCAATTCCAAAGTCAAAGAAGATAGGAAAAAACACAAATCACTGAGATTCCATAATGAAGGCGACCATTTAATTTTTTTCTCAACTTTTTCCGCATGGTCGCTTCAGTAATGGGGTGCCTAAAGGATGTCATCCATACAATCAGATCAGTATGGCCTTAGTTTCATAGAATGGTTGTTATGTAGCCGAAACCGGGCAGCCAGATCACAGGCGTCATGCCTTAACCACTAGGCAAAAAAGGTCTAGACCATTTCGACTGGTCAGTTGGAGGTGCTTGAACCCCACTGTTACATAGCAGACGATGCCATACATTGTACCTTGTACAATTGTTTACTGTATAATGTATGACCAATAAAACCTGATAAACACCAACTGAACTTGCATTTAAAGCTCTGTCTTGGTTGTCCTTCCAGGATCTACCTTCCCATCTAACCCATGCCACCAGTTGTATGACAGGAGAGCCACATTTCTCCCCCCTATTGCACTCATCTCCATCGCAGAGGCAGCCCACTCTATGTTATTCACATAATACAGCCCATCGTGAAGGACAAAGGTCCCCAGATGTCTGGGGCACGTGTAGCATGGGTATGCCAGCCAATCAACAACCTGGGTTTTCTTCACCACGGTAAACAACTGACCAATCTCTGAGTCTGTCAGTGGACGCTGAGAGAAAACTTTCCACACAGCATCCTCGCTTTCAGGCCCTACGGGAGAGTAGTCTTTGGGAATGGTTACAGGGTTTTGTTTACCGATACTGTTAAATAGAATGTCAGCATTTACAGTCATAATGCCAGTGGGAGCGCTCTTTGGGTCAAGAATACCAAAATACTCTGCGTTCAACTTTCCCTGAACGAAGTTTGCCACAGTTCTGTGGAACTTGCCCTTGACTTCTGGTAGTGGGCTGGGGAAATCAGCAAATGTGATGTTACTGATTCCTTCATTAAGTGGAGTTGCAACGATAACAATGTCGTAACCTTTCTGCTCTGTCAGTATTTGGTTATCATTGGGGTCTTTTACTTGGTACTGGAGTAGGAATTTTGGATGATCTCCGGATTTATCTAACATGACCTTGGACACCTCACCAGGAATGAGGTTGACCTTGGCTGTCTTGACTAGTTCCTCTGGGACTCTTTTGTTCCCTCCTTCCACTGCCCACAGGCCTTCCTGTGCACCTGCCAAGGATACAGCACCTGCAGGACATCAATAACATAATTATGATATTAATACAAAAGGTATTCATTATTTGCAAACTCACACCTGAAGGCAAGGAGACGCACAGATATCATGAATTCTTCTTTAGACATTTAGATATTTGTTTGAGGGTTCTTAAGGAGATCAAAATTTTTCCCTGGTCCTCCCCCCTTGCCAGATATATTTTTGTAGACCCTCCCCCGAGGTCAAAATTTGTTTCTTAGGCCCTCCCCCTCCAGACGACCGGCCCTCCCCCTCCGCTAAACATGGCACAGTTCTTAAGTTACAAGCAAGGTCATCTGTGGTTGGGAGTTGGTTGCTCTCTAGAATTTAAATGTTGTCTGCACCAGCCATGAGTTTTGACATATTAAACTTCATATTTTTACTAATTCTTAGCTGAGATCCTGGGAGTGAACTGGAGCTAGAATAGGATGGATTCATCGATACTCCAAACCAAAGCGCCGACCTTGCAAATTGTTAGGGCGTGGTCGAGGCAAGGTCGTGGGGAGGTTCTGAATGTGCACATGTGACTGAGAGGCTTAACAAAAACAGAATCATGGTTCAGAGACTTGTGACCAGGTAAACTTGCTGGCAAATGCTGTATGAAAAATCTAAGGATAAGCTACTAACTCACTCACCTACAAAGAAGGGAATGTCTACAGTTTGTCCGTAGTTCTCTCTCATGGCTGCCATGGCCAGTTCATTGATGAACCTTGCTGAGAACCCCTCCTCTTCCAGTCCCTCTGTGACAGACTTCTGTGTCATGTTGACAAACCTGGTTCCACCCATGGCATAGAGAAGTTCCTCCACAGAGCTGTAGGCATTTCCACCATCCTGTAGGGTGTATATACTAGCAGCAAAGGAAAAGTCACAAATATGATATCAGTGTTGTTCTTATATAATCATGGAACCTTGTTTTAGGCATAAAGCATGTTTAAGAGTGTTTTTGCAGCTAAACGTAAGGTATTGTGCTTTTTGGCTCAATTCAATTGCCATTCTGGACTTTAAAAAGTTTTGAAGCCAATTTTTCAACTTTGCAGAAAAACACTCGAAAAAGATAAAACTATACTAAGTGTCTTACTATTTGTCAGTATCATATGAAATAATACCAGTATGGCAATAGATAAAAACTCAAGTCAAGAAATATTTATATATGAAAAGAATATTCTCATTAATTATGGGCTTGGCAGACCAACAACATTAATTTGTGTAACTACAGCAAACTTATAATTACTAATCTACTTTTTTCATTGATCTTAAATCTATGCTGTAACAAGTAGCTAATGTTATGGATAATAGGAAATCATATGATATTATATTGATGAAGGTTAGACATCCAGGTAATAAGATGTGTAAGGCAAGTAACTGGATAGATTTTGGAAACAGACAGTCAAACACTGATAAAAGGTAGTCGATGCTACCTGAAATATTTTACAGTTTCCAAAATCTATCCAGCTGCTTGTCAATGAGTATGAGAATGTTGCACTTGCAATCATTGCAATTATCATAATTATATTTTACTGTCAGTACTAGCTATAGGAACAGGTGTCATAATTACTTTTCAAAATGGGTCAAAGTTTGTCCAATCAACTTATTAAGCCGCACACAGTCCCATCCATATCTCCAGAGTAACTTTACGAGTGTGAGAACACTGGAGCTGCTCTCGGTGAAGACAAACTCTTGTCCGTTGTACAGAGCAAACTGTGAGGGCAAGGACTTCCTGTGTTTCAAACCTGTTAGAAAGATGTCAGTGAAAAGCAAAATTCATTTATCAATTATGCAAAACAACAACTGACCTATGAGGGGAAAATCAAATATATGAAAGTAGTCTTAATCACCAATAGGCCAGGAATAATAATAATTAAAAGTAATACATGTATGGGTAATACATAGAAAGTGGTCATATGGAAGGATAATCAAATGATTTATGAATTATGGTAATTCATGAGTCTATTATTATAGGGGAATAGGATGGCTTATGTGATTGCTTTTCAGAGCAATTTTAAACCTCATAAAAGAGCCGACTGCTTGACATTTTATGATCTTGAGCCAGTTTACGGGTAGGTCACTGCAGAGCTATTCCTCCACTGGTCGTGACAGAGAGGACTGACGATTCTAGCTCTCATATGAACAGTGGACCACGGACTGCAACCCTTTCCACATATCAAGGGAGTGATAACAGCCAGGGTTAGAGTCTCCAACCTCTTGGTCCAGAGGTAGGGGTGCTAATCACTGGACTACATGTATGCATGCTACAATGCCAGTGTTATTACCATACAAACACACACATGCACACACACACTTGTAACAAACAAACTGCACATGCGCGCACACACACGTGAAAAAAATATCAAGAAAAAAACACCTTAGCTAGCTTCTTGCACAAGGAATTACGGGGATGCTTTTGTTTTTGCATCTGTTGAGCAAAAAAAGAGCTGTAACAGTTGCAAAGGCATTTTCATGTTCGATATTGTTTGTTTAAATGTGTAAGTGCAATTCTAACTGTGCAATTGCAAAAGTTTAAGTGCATTTGTTAATAAGAGCAAAGAAAGCTGTGCCATTGCAAAGGGGTCAGTGCATCAACTATATTTTGTTAAACAAAAATAGTGCTGTTTCTACATTTGACAACTAGTATTTTCAAAAATTCATTTAGTTGTTGGTTGTAAATCAAGAACACTTCTAGTTTGAGTTATCATCTCATTTTCATTTAAGTATAGTTACCCAGTTCTTCAGCAAACTTCACCATGTAGTGGTTTTTAGGGTGGATGATACTTCCCCCAGATTCAAACTCCTTGTCGCCGATCTTCGCGGTAGCCAAGCGGCCTCCGACACTGTGTGGTTCATACATGTCAATGGAGACATCGCTGCCAAACAGCTTTCTCAGGTAGTAGGCTGATGACGCGCCACCAATCCCTGCTCCTATCACAGCTGTAATTAAGTAAATGGAAATGATATGAAGCTTAGTGTGACTGTGATGTCGTCCTAACTTCTGCCACTTGCACATGTACAGGATGTGGCAGAAGTTGGCAGAAGTTAGGTGTGACTTCAGACAGTTGCCCAACCCAAAAAGTACCACTTAACTCAAATGTACTTTCACAATGTTGTTTTGGTCCAGTAGTATTATTTGTATATACAGACGAAGCCACTTAATTGCACCTCGGATAAACGCACCTTCCATTTAATTGCACCGAATCCCAATATCCAAAACCGATTCCCATTCACTGCATTATTAGTGACTCCGCATATTTGCACCGCGCATGGTCACCAATGCCGGATAACTGCACCAAATTTTTTCAAAAATCCTCGACAAGTTAACTGAAAAGGTGCGCTAAAGTCGGCAAACGCGGTACAAATGAGCCGATACCTGCCAGTGTAAAGGCGCAATACCGCCAATATGTTTAAAACTGTTTTGAGTAACAAAAGAAGCTAGGGTGGTCTCCATTGACAGTTACCTTGATAGGAATCATATGGGAGGTCCCAGGCGGGTCACCCGTCATCAGTAACCAAGTACAGTAGAATCCGCTTAACTGCACACCCCGTTTGCCAGCGTATTTGGTGCAATTATCCGGCTGGTGCAATTATGCGAAATTGCCCAGCTGGACCGGTAGTATACTGTATCATACAGGAGGGGAATAGTTTATAAACCTCCGTGTGCTGTATGAACTTGTCAGTCCGCATTTAGATGTTAGAAAGCTTTTGTTATACAGATACAGTGTGGTAACACCGTAAATTCCACCTCTTGTTAGGGCCACGTTTATGTATTAAAACAGTAAATTTCAAATTCTCAGGAAAGACGTCTCAGGACACAGTGAGTGAAATCAGTAAGCGCCAGCAGCAGTATGTGAATATAGCGCTGCTGCGAACCTAAAACCGTCGACAACACCCCATGTCATCCTTAACGCGAAATCAAATCCCCGCGAACATAAATACATTCACAGTAATAAGACAGTGTACAGGTAGAGACCAATCTTTATTGAGTACAGCATCATGCTATCTGCCAAAACGCAATACCGCCTTTGGCAGGCGTGCGTCTCTTTATGGTGACGACACGCCCAGTGACCCGCCCAGGACCTCCCATACGATCGCTATCAACGTGATTGTCAATGGAGACCATCTTCCTTCGTAAGTGAAAACAATTGACATATTGGCGGTATTGTGCCTCTACATAGGCACTTATAGGCTCATTTGTACCGCGTCTGCAGATTTTAGCGCACCTTTTTAGTTAACTTGTCGAGGATTTTTTTAACATGTTGGTGCAGTTATCCGGCATTGGTGACAATGCGCCGTGCAGATATGCGGAGTCACTAACAATGCAGTGAATGGGAACCGGTTTGGGATTTTGGGATTCTGTGCAGTTAAATGGAATGTGTGTTTATCCGAGGTGCAATTAAGTGGCTTCTACTGTATCAGTTTCAATTCCTAGTTTCATGGCGGTACATGATTTACGTAAATCGACAACTGCACTGTTCGTAATGTAACACAGAAACTGTTATCCCATGAGTGGCATGACGATGTTTCAGAATGCCTCCCCTGTAACATTACGTGTGTTGTAATGCGGTAGATTGCATGGAAAAATGAAAGAATACAAAATCTTTTAAAACAGGTTCGTAGTCTTTTCTTTATTTTCAGCAAAGGGTCAATAAATAAAGTTAATAACTGAATAATTTCGTCTGTTTTCTTTGTGCTAGTGTTTCTGACTAACAATACACCCCCTCGCCCATGGTGGTGCGGTCCAGCTGGGCATTTCGCATAATTGCACTAGCCGGATAATTGCACCAAAGACGCTGACAAATGGGTGGTGCAGTTAAGCGAATTCTACTGTATATTGTTAACTTAATTAGATATGATTGATAATAATTTAAAGCTATAAAGTGAAATTCGCAATGAGGGGAAGCGACATAATTTTGATTAAAAGTTAAAAGTTAAAATTAAAAGTTCATGTTGCAGCAAAATGACTTACGATGCCACAAAATACGTCATCCTAGCGCAATCACAGTGATATTGAAAGTAATGATCTTGAATATTTATAGTCACTAGAAATGGGAGGTGGGCCTGTCTATCTGTGGTTGAACTACCTCATTTCCCCCATGAAGAGCGTTGTCACCTCCAAGTGGTAACACTACAGTTCTACAGTTTCATACAGTGCGTTCGTGAATGCGCTCGAAGTACCCGTGAAGCCTGTTTTACTGCTGTCAGTCTCTGCGTGAGCTATCTCCATGATCGGAACACGGAAGTGACAACTGATGGTGTTCTTTGCGTTTTACTTTTCCACATTTCTGACTATTTATCATGTCGGCCCTCCATCACCTTTAACTACGAACACTGGCCCGGGGGGTGGCGGAAGTTTTTCGATGTTACGTATGACTTTGAAAACACCAGTGAAGTTTACACAGTTTTCTTCTGTGCACAGACTTTACATTTTTTACAAACATTATGGGTTTTTTTCGTCAGCTGTATATGTATTTACCCTGGCAAGTGGCAGAAGTTACATTATATCACATCTAATTCCAGATAGCCTCAACATTACTCGGTAATGAATTAATTTTACAACCCTACCTATGTCAGTTGGAAATTTGTCAAACTTTGCCTCCACCCTTGCCTCCACAGACATCAGTATAGCGCCTAGCAAGAAAACTCTAAGGTTCCAACCCATTATTTCATTAATCCTTAAAAAATATATGTCAATCCTCAAAACAATTCTTCCCCAAGAAAGACTTGCGCACCGAGACTGAATATGGTGCCATCAGTTTTAATCTTTGTCCCCTTTGCTGATGAAGACTTTGCCCCATGATCATGAAGATAAACGCCCTCTGGCAGAACAATTACAAAGTACAGAACCTACACTGGCAGGGAAACAAGAACTGCAGGGCAGAAGGACAGACACAGAGACAAACCATTCTCCTACTATAGTACTAGTACACAGGGATCTATCAGTATCAGTATCACCCGGAGTTTTCACTTTTAACTTTAAGGGCGTCTTAGGTGCTGATCAGCATTTGATGAACTACCAAATGAAAGATTATGGAACTCCAATTTCTAGGCCAAGTCACCTCAACTCACAGCTTTGTTACAACGTTACGTATCCGCTGCAGGTATGATAATGATACTGAGGACTCACCGACATTAGTTGGACCAACGCTCGCTTCTCTGTCGTCTGCCTCGGCTTTAGGGATGGACAGCGCCGACAAAACCAGGCACCCTAACCCGGCCAGCGGTGTTACACGCCGGAATGAGCAGTTAGCTGGGCACTACATGGGGGTTTTCTCTATACCGGATGTGCGTTTCCGGGTCAAGAATGTGTGCCGCAACTGCCTGTTTTTGGACAGAAATCCGCATCAACTTTTTCAGGTGTAGGTACCTTTAGAAAAGGTGAATACACCTGGACATAAATTATGCTAATGAGTCCATCATTTGCATAGTTTAATGGAAACTTATATTTCTCTTACGGTAAATGTTACGGATGTCATATTTGAGGTGTAGGTACCTTTAGGAAAGGTGAATACACCTAGACATAAATTATGCTAATGCTGACCTCATTTGCATAATTTATGCAAAAACGTGTATTTCCCTTACGTTAAATACTACGGATGCCATATTTGAGGCGTAGGTAACTTTAGGAAAGGTGAATACACCTGGACATGGATTATGCTAATGATGACCACATTTGCATAATTTATGCAGAAACGTGTATTTCCCTTATGGTAAATGCTACGGATGTCATATTTGAGGTGTAGGTAATTTTAGGAAAGGTGAGTACACCTGGACATAAATTATGCCAATGACGACCTTATTTGCATAATTTATGCAGATACTTGTATCTCCCTTACGGTACATGCTACAAATGTCATATTTGAGGTGTGGGTGCTTTCAATTCGTCCTTCAGTTATAATAATAATATAATGGTTAAGTTCTGAGTACATAGATATAGCAATAAGTATAATATAGCCTGAAAAGTAGCAAGGATCCCATACAATCTTCAAAACAAAGAGAGCGGTATGTGGCAATCGGACTTGTTGTGTATGTTGCGGGCTGTGCCGCGCTTTCAATTTTTTAGTATCTAGTGTCCCTCCTGCCACAGATCACACCACCTGGTCCCTAGTCAAAGAAAACACTCCTATCTAACTTGTAAGTAGCCTCACCTGGCCTTGCCTTACCTTAAGCTGCCTCACCTGGTCCCTAGTCGAAGAAAACACACCTTTCTTAGCTGTAAGGTACCTCACCTGGCCTCATCTGCTCCCTTCTTGAAGAGAACACTCCTATCTAACCTGTAGGTAGCCTCACCTGGCCTCACCTTGTCTCGAATCGAAGAAAACACACCTATCTAATCTGTAATATACCTTACCTGGCCTCACCTGGTCCCTAGTCAAAGAAAACACACCTATCTTACCTGTAAGTAGAGTTACTTGGCCACACTTGGTCCCTAGTTGAAGAGAACACACCTATTTAAACTGTAAGGTACCTGACCTGGCCTCACCAGGTCCCTAGTCAAAGAAAACACACTTATCTAACCTGTAAATAGCCTCACCTTGCCTCACCTGCTCCCTAGTCAAAGAAAACACAATTCATCTCACCTGTAAGAAGTCTTAGTTGGTCCCTAGTAAAAAAAAGCAATCTATGTCACCTGTAAGGAGCCTTACCTGGACCTTAGCCAAGTGAAACACACTGAGTCTCTCCTGTAAGGTTCCTATCCTGGTCATTTATCATGTGAATCATACTTAAATCAGCTTTACGACGGCTCAGCCCCTTCCCACTGTAAGAATTCATATCTATGACATAACATTTTACCTAAGAAAACTTACTCATAGTCAATTGATAAACTAAATGATTTATATATATATCTGATTCAAATTATAAAAAAAAAACTTTGCCACTCCCCGCGATACTTATACAGGCCCGCAAGTGATCTCACGTGTCCAGGGCCCAGGCACCCTGCACGCGACCGTCCTCGGCCTCCGCGACCTTGAAAAGCAATATGGCTTATGGCTTGGAAGACACGAGTTTCTCATGTCATGATAAATTGTGATATGCTTCATTTTGAAAAAAATGCCCTTTGTACAAAACAATATTGGCAAGATGCATCCTACCCGCGTCGATCTTTTTTTGCGTTTCGGCGCATGCGCGCCGGAACGCATTGTCCTGGCTTTTACCTTCAAGGAAGGAACCAGGGAAGCTTGGTTCAACACTGTGTCGCACACAATAAGACCTTATATGGCAATACGTTCTCAAATCCTTGTATAGCCGTTGCCTTATATGGCAAGAGAGCACGAAAATGCAGGCAGGCTAGATTTGCATGTGACACAGGACGGCGACCGCATGTAACTGCTACAACTGTTCGGAAATATCATTGCATTGTGGTTTCGGACTTTGATATCCTGAAAAATGACCATATTACATCTATTCCACAAGATTGCAGAAGAAAAAAAATGATTTCGTCAAGAAAACGACCAAAAATCGGCATAAATGATACCATATAGTGAGGTTATAGAATTACGTCCAGAGTGACTAGTTACGTACCGCAGCTTGGCCGATCTGGCAACGCGAAGCACTTCGGGCCCAGAAGATCCGGGTTCGTCTCCGTGCATTGATTTTTTTTTCTTTTTAGATATTGAATATCAAAAATATATATTGATATTATATTAATCTATCAATATCATATTTATGAATATCATTTTTTTTCATTAATAAATAAAGAAATATTTTATATTTGTTATTTTTAGATATTCATTTAATATATACAAGGCCTTTGTCTTATGAACAGGACTTCATAGATTCCAAACCCGGCATTCAAATTTTTCTGTTCATTGTAATGGAAAATACCGTGCAGCGGCTCCTATGCGCGGTAAGATGATTCTTGCAAAACACTCGCCACTAAACTTCTATCCCCAATGTAAACAGAGGCTCTTGATGTTGTTTGCAAAACAGCGATTCTTTGTTACAGTAGCAAATGCTCCATTGTTCAGTATCGACTTCATTCAGACAACACGGACGTGGAAAGTGGCGCCCCTCGGCACAAAACTATGGGAATTTTCATGAATTTTAGCAAAATTACCCAGGAAAATAAGGAAGAAATGTTGTAAATGCGGAAACCAGAATAATACGGATGAGGTAGCTGTTGATTTGTTTGACATTTGGTAGTAATTTTAGATAGAACCTTAGCTGTTATGAACTTCTATTTCACTTAATTACCATAGTGCTGATGATTCAATGGTGCTTTTTCAAATTTTATGTTTTATTGCGTGCCATGTACATAATTACATTGATAGCTTTTATAATGAGCCTATTATACATTTTACAAATAAGTACAAGTTGTAGGCCAAGACCAGCTTTTTCAAAAGCACTTAAGTTAAGTGACGTAACTTCAAAATTGCTTTCCCCAATCTGCCTTTCTCTATTAAAACAGTACTCATTTCCCAAAATGACAATTTTTCTTATAGACTGAACAGCCCTTGAGTGACTTCCTCTGGCAGATTTTACTTCAAGTAAAGGGAAAAGACAATTCACACTTATAAACGTAGCCGAAACGCCAGCTTTTTTTAAAAGCTCTTGTTACTTATGTCACCTGTTTTGCTGTAAAGACGTATCGTTCAAAGAGCATTATTTCAGCTAGATATTTGATTGGAAAGTTACACGATACCTACTTGTTCGCTGACTCTGGAAAGGCATCTTGCAATTGGATTTCCCTTTTATCATTTCAAAACTACGTTCACAGACAGTGTTTATACCATAAAACCTCCTTGTTTATACCAATCAGCTATATCATTGCAAGTACATATGTACCCTTCTCACGGACGTTTGTTTTTGGCGACGCCTCAGGGGCGGAGCCTATTGTATAGTACTGCTTTCGGTTTGCCAAATATTCTAGGATTTCCGCGAACGCATTCCCTAGGGAATTAGTTTTTGGCAACGCCTTGCAGGTATGGCCTTTTCTATAGCAAGGACGAATGCCACTGCATACGGCATAGAAAAGGCGCTAGTTAGTATACACTTTTACAGCTGTTTATCGATGTTTGAAATAAACTTTCTGGATGTTGCAATATATACCCATCCATCACAGCTGTTTCTCAATGTCTTAAACGTTTTTTTGGTTTTTGTTATCATGAATAACATGCTTGGACAGGCTCTTCTTTTATTGTCATGAGAAAGTTTCATTTTGAAAGGTAAATAAGTCACAGCTTTAAAGAAGATGTCCGGATTTTTGCAAAAAGCAGCAACAACAATATGTCACTGCATTTGATTGATTTTTCTTAGAAGCTTTGCTTCATTCAATAAAAAAATTAAATGCTTGACATGTTACCAACGCATAATTCGAGTTATTCTACCTGCATCTTTGAACATAGTAAGGATAAAGAAAGGACACAGAGACAAGGATTTAAAGACGGACTGACTATGACTACGTGATACTGGCTATGCTGACATCAGTCTTAACTAAGGTTCCCTGCTGCTTCTCTGACTGAACATGTTAACATTGCCGTTAGCATGTTAACATGTTTTTATATTCCGTCTTAACAGACAGACCTCAACAGACAGATCTCCGTAAATCGCCTATTGAGCTTCACTGTATAGTGGACTAAACCTGGCATACTATTCATTCTATTTGGCCGATTTCTACTATTTTCCCAGCGATCGTGCGGAGCCTGATAGAGGCTAAAAATTACCTGCTAACTCCACAGAACATTGGTTACTGCATCTTTCTGTGAATGCCTTTGTAGTCCACTTCAGTAAAGAAAATCACAAAGGAAAACACATTTTGGGAATCATGGCACAACAATAACAGAAAACTGTGTCAGTAATTACAAGATTAAGTGTTCCGAGTTGATCAGGTGTTGCACTAGTACTCGTATCTTCTTGCAAGTTGGTGAGAGCGTGCAATCGTATCACAGCTTTCGTACACACTGATTATTACAATATTCGTTTGGGGTTTTCAATTTAATTTTTGTACATCCACCCCTAGCCTGTGTTTACAGAAGCTCTCCCTAGCGGTGGTTAATGACCCCCTCTTGGGAGCGGTATCGTCGGGCCGGCCGCTAGGAGCGCGAAGTAGTCAGGCTACATCCACCCCAGGTTTTTTAGAACCGTCATCGACCAGGTTAATAACCTTGTGTACGATTTTGATATGCATATGCAATAGATTACTACTAT
This sequence comes from Branchiostoma lanceolatum, assembly GCF_035083965.1. NCBI lineage: Eukaryota > Metazoa > Chordata > Leptocardii > Amphioxiformes > Branchiostomatidae > Branchiostoma > Branchiostoma lanceolatum. The sequence goes on from NC_089724.1 coordinate 30,891,140, forward strand.
ATACACACAATATACATAATGAAATAGACAATATATTAGTATATCCGTGGTATAAACATGTTCAAGTCAGTCCGTAATATCTATTTCTAACTGGCTTCAGGTTTTGTCTCGCTGTAGCAACGGTTGTAGCAACGCAATCTATTGGCTTCACATCGTGGCTCTGCTACAGATCTGGTTCTTTCTCTTTCCCTTCTTTTTGTCGACGACGCTTGTTGTGTGGCTCCCCTCGCGATCGGTCCCGACGTTACGGACGCACGGGCGTCTGTTACGGATTCCCCTAGGGATGCAGCTCGTCTCACCGACATCCAGTAGAAGGTCTCGATCTGCCGACCTCCCCTACATAGGTATCTCTGTGTAGAATGTGGCAGGAACATCTCGTCGTCATCGCTCTCGTCCCGTAATGTCGGCCTGTGCAGGTATAAAGACGGAAACAGTCGGTGGAGCTGGCGACCACAGCGGTTTGATCTGATTTCTAGCTACCAAAATCAGTTAACAAACTGTTTAAAAGAAGCTATGGCAGCCATCCTTAGTATCCCTACAAATGTTCCATTGTGTGAAACCGTCAAATTATGAAATCTTTATAAAACTCTATCGGCACTTATATGCATATGAAATCACAATAATGGACTATTCCAAAATTACCCAAATAAATTTTCATCGTCGTTGTTCGGCTGCATGTGTTCTACGTGAACTAAGTCGCCATTTAGATGGTCGTCACAGCATTTATGCAGAATCTTACATTCAGGAGCTGCTGTAGAAAAAAACACAACGAACAAAGATTAATATTGTAATACTCTTCTTTTGTCTTTATTGCCTATACATACCAAACAGAAAACACTGTAGAACACCGTGTAACCAACCAGTTCCTAGAAATTTTCTTCCATGACAACCATATTCAACATGTAAACATGTATGGATGTCTATTAGTTTTATCTAGATAAAATTTCTACGTTGCGTTGTTGAAGTCTACACTTGAAAGCATCTCCAATACAAAGGCTAGACACGTCCTTTATATTGGACATGTTAAAATTAATTTGTCTGCTAGAAGTTTCTCGTTCGATACGTGATCTTATCCACTTACACAAATAAATAAACAAAATTTCTGCAACTTCGAAAAATCAATGCACACCCACTATCCATGGGTTACTGAACTGTTGCCATATTGGGATATTTGTGTCGGCTGAGATATAACAGGATATCTATGAATCTGTAAGTTTGCAAGAAATATCTCAATGTCGAAAAAATCACCTCTCTTTTCTAATCGTATTAGAAGTTTGCACAAATTAAACGACAGGCGAAGAAACCATTTCTTGGCAGGTAAAGTCTAACACGGTAAAATTTAAACGAATTATAATCAGGTATATGGCGGACAAAGGGTGCTACCAAATCAGTTTTCCACTACGCAGTGTGCAAGGCATTTGTTTGTAACCACTGTGTTCGAAAATAGAATTAATGTAGACTGTTATTACTCGACGATATAACGGGGTGATCAAACACAGAAACGGCAGAGTCTATGTGTACAGAAATATATGCGCCGTGCAAAAGGTTGAGACCTGAAATTTTACTGACCTTTAGACCGCTGTCTTCGCTGTCGGTCTGTCCAGCTCTTTGTCAAAAGGTGTGGGCCGTTTACTGGCCTTTTCCTCGGCTTCATACGGATGGAGGTCGATATTAAGTCCATGGATGCCGCAGGTGCCCGCCTTTTCTTCTCATCTTTGCTATCTTGAGAAGTGCCGAGCCACTAGGCCTTCCCTTTTTTGTTCTTGGTGGCCTGGTTTTCGGAATCAAACCCAGAGTGACGATGGATTTTGAACAATGGATCAAACTTCACGATGGCCACATGGCATCCTTAAAGCTTGATTAATTGGTCAACCGCCGTCGGCTCTGCCCTGTTGCGTGCTGCTGGTCAGCGGTTGGTTGCGCCCTGCTGTGAGTTACGCCCCGCTGTCGGCTGTTGGTTGCGCCCTGCTGTGAGTTACGCCCCGCTGCCGGCGATTGGTTGCGCCCTGCTGTGAGTTATGCCCCGCTGTGGCCGATTGGTTGCGCCCTGCTGTGGGCGGTCTAGAAAGTCCCACCCTAATACTAGTATCCCACCTGGATGCCAGATGGTAATACACACAAAGACCGAGAGAGAAACTCATGCTCCGCTTTCAAACCAAAGGTCTAACTGAGGGGATTTGTAATAAAAAATCATTGCAATTCGCTGACATGTTGTCATGTCCTGGAGCTAGCTCAGTAGCTGGCCTGTTCAGGTCCTGAAAGAATTCTGGCATCCATATAGAAATGCTTTCTTTTTGTATACCCCAACCGGTTTTTGTTGTGTTTCTAATGCCGTGTGTCTAGTAAGTGTGTGTCTGTGTTCTTCCACATACTAGTTCATATTCTGGCAAACATAACTCATGACATGCAAGAAGCTACGGATAAAGCACGTTGAAATTATTAACCTTTCTCCACAGTCTCTCTGTTGATGTTGGTAAGCTAAGATTATATAGACATCTCAAATCTGTGCAACGTTACGCCATGGAGAATTATCTACAAAGCAAAGACTTAGACATAAAATCAGCTATATATAAACGCAGAGTAAGCGCACATACATTAGAAGTACAAAGAGGTAGATACAGACGGTTACCTGTTAACGAGAGAATATGTGAACAATGCACAGGAAAAGCAGTGGAAGATGAAATGCACTTTATTTGCCATTGCCCACATTACAGCACCGAAAGAGACAAACTATTTAACCTAGTCAGCAAAATTGTTCTCAGCTTTCAATATCGCACAGACCTACAAAAAACTGCCTTTCTGTTAACACCGGCCAATGCATATATCTCCCAAAACGTAGGAAATTTCATATTCCACTGCACACAAAAGATGAATCAAACCCAATAGCAACCGTTTAGATTAGAAGTAGCTCTAGTTGACGACTTTTACTTTGTGTTTATTTCATTACTGTGTTATTATTATTATCATTATCTCATTTCAATGTATTCTTGCAATTAGCCTCCAGGCATGAATTTGCAATAAACTTATTATTATTATCATTATCATTATTATCAATCACGATTTATAATTTATCAGGTTCACTATTCAGAATATCTGATCGGTAAAACAACTTTGAAACACTAACTGTGCGACGTGTCAGCAGTTGACCCTGATGATAAGCTCTTCTCTCCGAAAATTTCGCCTAATTCATCCCGCGTTATTTCTTCCGTGAACGTTTCTGCTTCTTTTATTGCGTTCTGTTGGTATTTGGTCTTACAAACAGGTAGCACACGGAGGATTTCAGGCCGCAACAGCCAAAAGATATTCTGGTGCGGAAACAGTAAAACTTCAGAAAAGTGTTATGGAATTCGTTCATAGCAGAGGCACAGAAAAGTTCTTTACTGCAGAGCACTGTGCATGTTTTGATAGACAAGTTCTGTAACCAAGAACTTTTAAGAGGGCAATGTCATAATTGGTTTCCGTAATGAGAGTTGGACTTAAAAACCCACATGTAGTGAATAGCAAATATTGAAAATATTTTATTTTCCTATGGAACTAAAGTTGAGTGCGCACATGTGCTTGTACGCGAAAGATTGTATCCCTCCGCCGCTGGAGTCAGCTGTAATGCAGTGCTATTAGTACTATACCATTAAATAAATGACAGAAAAATAATCGTTACCCTGGTAATTACCGAAAAATTATATTGCAATCTGGGAATCATCTTATTAGTTTGAAAACGAATACAAAATCAATATTCAATAAGCTTTGAATATGTCTTGCACTTCTTTCTGGCGGCGTCTGTGTACAATCTGTTCAAGAGGATATTCGGTCTGGTTCCCGTGGGGACAAGGTACTGTAATCCTTGTTTCTTTCACTGTAACTTTATGTTCACAGCTGTTTTCACGGTCACCTCTGTACCGTGAACCTATCATTACAGTGATAAATATGATGTTATTATTTATGATTCCTTCACACATCCGTTCTGTAAATCACTTGCCGCCACCATGAACTTAAAGTTGAGTGAAAATGTCAATTTTTCTTACACCATCAAATCTTTACTCCCGTGAAGATAAAGTGAATTAGGGTTTTAGGGCAGGCGCCTGGACCCCAACTCAGAATTAAAGAGGGCATTAAAACATTGAAAGCCTTTCTTGGTCGTTTTTTGTGTGTAAAATATTGGCAATTCTGGGGTGGCTATGACAGGTTAGACTTCATACTTGTAAACTTTCTCTATCTTTTTGTCTTCTGGATCCCCGGGAGATAGTGAAATGGTCGCGAGTGGGCAAATAATGGAATGACTCAAGAGCTCTGGCTCGGGGGTGTTTCCTTGGAATAGCTGTATAGAACTTCTCGTAATTCTGTTAGATAACAGTCGACAGGACAGGTTAGAATTTGAGAAAAAGTTTTCTTGGTCAGAATCCTGAGATCAAGGAGGTTGCTGAGATAATGACACCTAGTGTCTGTCAACTTCTCCATAGGGATGCATGCATTTATGATTATAGGGACAAACTGTAATACCCTAGTCCCCCTTCTATCTACGTGTATAGTGTATGGTCAGACAGGGGACAGTTCACTAACTGTTCACTAACCCTTTCCTGTAGGATCGACATCAGTTGTTGTGAAACCGATTGGGATCAAAACAAGATGTATGTACCAGATTTTTCCAATTCTTTCGAACTTAAATTCTGATTTGAATACTGTAAATGCATTTAAGTTTGCGTAGTTATATATTTCGCAGTAGGGGAAACAATAGACGTGTTCGCGGTGATTTTAAGTTCGCGTTTGAAACAATAGTAGCGCCAAAGTCATAGATGACAGAATTGATGCTATCAATTATAAAAATGTATATTTCAGAAAACAGATACCAATGTCGCAAATGCCAAAGTCAAGTCCAGACTCGAAAAAGACTGTATATGTTTTGAAATAACAAAATAAAGAACCTATATTTCTGCATACCATACTCTGTGTTCTGACCACATAGATTTCATAATAAAAGCAACTTTTTTGGGCATTTGTTTTCAATAGCACACTCCCATTAGCTGGGTTCCCCAGAGGATGTCATTCATATAATCAAATCAACATGGTCTTATACATACAGCAAATTACTTTCGTCAGTAATGAATTGTCATCGTTGGATTTCAAAAAACAAGTGTTTTAACTGCAAACGAGTGACCAAAAAATATGTAGCTATGTAGGTATTTAGGTATCAACTAATCATATGTATCTACAATATTTCACAGGTATACGTAATGACTATTGTTACAAAACCCCATAGTTGAATTCAAATGGCAGGGAGTCGGGATGAATTATTACCTTCGCCGAGAATGTTATGCTTTGGGTAGCCTTTATACGTATGTATGTATGTATGTGTGTATGTGTGTGTGTGTGAACAGCATACTTGGGACAAGTTCTGTTATTTGAGTGAACTGGAACATAGGGCTTACGGAACGTTGGGATTTCGAAACATAGAGATTTCGGAACATAGTAATTTCGGAACATAGGGCGGTCACCGATGTAAACATGCCGGTCTTGAAGACTAAGTCATCGATCTCAGTATGAGTATATAACGTTACAGCACGATAGATTATGACAAAGTTGTGTTACCAGCCGATTAAAATTTGTCACAAACTGATGCCAAAGTTGAGTCTTTGCTTTTCTTATTACCTGTTTGGCAAGCGATTCAATTCTGTAAAAGGAAACAGTAATTTTTCAAGGAACTTACCACGAGGGGGCAGATCTATGAGATCGACGCCATCGGGCTCGAGTTGACTGCATCCCGCGGAGGCTTCTGTGTCGCTCCCGGTGGCATCAGGATGGGCTGGCTACTTCATTTGAGCTTGGAATATGCATGCTAAAATGTTCTGAGTGGACGTAACTTCAAGACCTGACCTATGTGAAAACGTAAGCGTCTAAGCGTTTGGGACGCCGTCCCTGCGCGTCCCAAACGGGCAAGGCGCGTTTTTGGCCGCCTCGTCCTCGTCCTCGTCGGACAAAGGCCAAGAGTATATACGTATACATATATATATATATCTCCTTCGTCTTTTATCTCTTAGTCTACTGATATTTGAACGTTGGGGCACCACACAAGATCTGGCAACTAGTTTTCTTCACCCTTCTTGATTTTCTCCGATACCATCCTCCCATCTTTTCCGTTGTCTACTCTCCGTTCTTCCTCACTGGACGATTTCTTGCATTTATAGCTCATGGCTACTCCCGATAACTGTGACACGTGGCCGTACCACTTCAGTTTCCTTTTCTTTATTGACCTTTACAGTGTTAAGGAGGTCTCCGTACGTTTGCAGTGCTACATGGTTGCGTACGAAGCAGGGACAGTATCAGGAAGATAATATGCATGTATGTTTCACCTTTGCCAAAAAGAATATGTTTCTGATAGCGTTTGCAAGTCTGTTTGTACGTGTGTGTGTGCCTGTGTTGATGAACAGCATAACTCGAAAAGGCTTAGATGGATTGGATTGATAATTGGTACGGGGTGGGTCTTGATGAGACGTGCACATGATTATTATCTCCATGAAAAATGGAGATATATTATCTCCATGAAAAATGGAGATATATTATCTCCATAAAAATGAGATATAGTTTTTGTGTGTGTGTGTGTGTGTGTGTGTGTGTGTGTGTGTGTGTGTGTGTGTGTGTGTGTGTGTGTGTGTGTGTGTGTGTGTGTTTCCGGACTACTGTAGTCAGCATAACTCAAGAACCTCTTAATGGATTACAATGATATTTGGTATGTAGGCAGGTGTTGGGAAGCCGAAATTCAAGGTAGATTTTGGGCTCCCTGGTATGTGACCTTGGTACTGCAGCAGAACTTCCGTCTTTCTATCTTTTGACCTGGACATGCTATGGTCCTGATTTTTTGGTGGCAGATAGCTTGTGATGTAATGAAGAATTGGTGTAGGTGTTGGCCCCCTAGCAGCTTGCTCTAGAACTGCAGGGGCGTTATTGTGAAAATCTTCTAAGGAGAATAACTGAACAAAGGAACGACGGATTTCTATGATATTTAGTATGCAGGTAGCTTGATAACTAATGGGAAAAATCTATATTTGCAGTGTTTTCTCAAACACTCAAGACTCAAATACATGTAACATATGTAGTTTATGGCAAGTGGAACATCAATAACTTATCGATTATGCAAATAAATTCCTAATTTGCATAATCAATGTAAAAACGCCATTAGCCATCTAAGTGGTAATTGATAGGACTGTCAATATTGCGACATGTGTAAGTTAGTTACAGGTGTTCATGACCAAACATGCATTATGTAAATGTGTAAGTCATTTACCTACTAGTAAACAGAATAGTTCATGGAGACATGAAGTCTCCGGACTCTTGTTGCGATACTAACGATGTAACGGTACTACAGCGTAACGTCTAGTTTTGAAATCACGTGCTCTTGACATGCCATGGTCGTGATTTTTGTGTGCTATATAGCTCATAGCAGACGTTGAAAGAAAATAATGTTTTAGTTCATAGTGGCGTCCGTGTGGTGCAGTGGTAGATCACTCGGCTGTCAAACAATGGGTCCCCGGTTCGTATCCCGGTGTGCCCAGAGACATGTCCAGACTTGCGCCCCGACGTTGTGCCCTTGGGAAAGGCACTTAACACGACTTTCCTCACTTCACTCAGGTGTAAATGAGTACCTAGCTCATCTAGGGATAGAAACGTCCCTCGGATAGGACGTTAAATGGAGGTCCCGTGTTTGGGGAGAGTCACACCCCGCGCACGTTAAAGAACCTACCACACCTTTCGAAAAAGAGTAGGGGTATGCCCCGGTGTGCGATGGTCCAAACCTTACAGTCCGGTCTGGGATGACATCTTGAAAAGGTGATAGTTCACCTGTTATGTCAATCCTTCCACAGATGTGGTAAATCGAAATAAATAAATAAATGAATTATGTTGTGATTATACATTTCAGAATCTAATTTGCATGATTACTGAGAAACTTTACAAACCAGCTGCGTTCAATGATTTATCCAAACATGTGATATGTACTCATTTATCCAAACATGTGATATGTTACTGAGAAAAATAGGGACATGTATAGATGCAGAATTGTCACAGTGGAGACTTAATTTGCATAATTAAGTTGAAAATACTATTGTTCCATATTTCTAATTAACGGAAACTTTATATTTGTGGCACTTGAATGTTTCGTGAAGGTTAACATAGTAAGATATAAATCATGCAAATGAGGACCTACTTTGCATAATCCTCACGTCGCCGGTGTGTTTTTTAAACACCACTCTTGTTCCTTCTATTTCACCCGACAAAAAAATTATTCTTGAACAGCGACGGTGTTAGCTGTATGACACAAAAGATGCGTCTATCACACAAGTTTTTACTTCTATCATTGGAAAAAAATGCACATTTTTGCTTAGCTCGTTGCGAATAGACTGATATATTTTTGTTTTTAATCTACGGTGGAAAGACACAGATTTGTGTTCAGGGCATTGGTTCAGGGATGTGTTGCTGGAAAGACGTATCCTTCACAAATTCATACTTCAGTTATATGATTAGAAAGTCTAATATTCAGTACTAGTGTTCTGTATCGGCAGCAGTGTTCTATGAAAAGAGATACTGTTTTAATAAAGAGTGACTTTCTGCAGTTGCATAATTGAAAAGTTATACAACATCTACATGCCCATTACCTTCAGCCATATCATACCATATCATACCATGTATTCTGTACCTATATGGCTGTACTTAGCCCGTGATAGGGCATGAATGTACAATAAAGGTTATCATCATTATTACTATCATTGCAAAGATGTACCCTTCACACGACCAGCTAGAATGATTAGATATAAAACGGTTAGGTGGTGCGATCTGTGGCCGGAGGGATGCTAGAAAATGTGCGAATAGCCCGTAAAATATGCTTTAAAGTTAAAACAAGATCGATCGCAGCACACCGCTGTGAAAGTTTTAAATCCTGCGTCAGGAAAAATGTAAAATTCCAATATCTAAAAGGCAACATTACCCACGAACTGACCCATAATTAGCAAAAAAGTAAGACAGGCAAACAGCCGAGACTTGCAGCGCGGCGAGTCTACTTGGCACGGTAACCCGGTTTCTCGAAAAACCCCATGCGGTACCCAACACGGCTTGAAAACAATGGCGGAGTTGTTACGCTGAAAACCTGAAAATTGGTCAACTTCGCCGTGATATATCTTACTTCATACTGCGTCCCAGTTAAAAAAGATAGTTTGTCGAGGTGTTGCAACTCTTTCGGAGCACAGAGACGCAATTTACAGTCTGATGCGACCTATCTGGGCTGTACAGTGGCTGTACATATTACATTTGGCTAACTGCTCATTTCGGCGTGTAACAGCGGTCCGACAACTCGACTCAAACTAACCGCCATGTTTGCCCTGACCTTGTGACCTTTGGGCGATTCCACTCTACGCCTAAATATACAAGAAGACTTTTATTTAATTAGAGAGAAATCCAGCGAGAACCAGTATCGTTCAATCATATAAATATTAACGTTAAAGTTACAGATATACTAGATATTTTGCGTTTTCTTTTCACTAGAGGAAGGAAAAAAATAATTTGAAGGAAATTTCGTCTGACTTGAATCTACGTTGACAAATAACACTTTATTTTTACTGTTTGCTGGAAGGGTAAAGGTCATTGACCTGAGAAAGTGTCCCAGTTGCTACATTTCTTCTTCATTTCAGCTTAGCCTCGTAAAAACGAGATTACCGGCAATATTTTCTCCATGATGTTATCACGTTGTCTTCATTGCTTCAGGTGGGTACTTGTATAAACTTAACGTTAGAATTTGAGAAAAGGAGGAGACGGTGTGATGTTACCTTTCTCTGTCCTGAATTGGCTGAAACTTCATTTTCCCTGCCCCAGTGATACTTCAGCCCCTCTCTCTGTTCCCTCCCCCTCTGTACTATGTCCTGCTGCACTGACACTACAACCCCCCATCTGTCTTGTCTTGTCTTGTCTTGTCTTGTCTTGTCGTGATACTAGACAAAACCCCGCGTGGGGCATAGTGTCTAGGACTTATGGTCAGAGGCCTTACCCAAGTGTGGCCGGTGGTGGTGGTGCACGCCGTCAACAAGAAAAAAAAAAGTGGTGCAAAAATAAACGAACAAAGTAGTGCTGTACATTGCCACACTAGGTATAGGCTCCTCCCCTTACAGCTGGGTGAAGCCGGGGTAACCATAATACTTGGCCACCCCAGCTTTAAAGCTATCTGTAGTCTTGGTTTCGATAAGATGTTGCGGAAGTGCATTCCATTCTATGACTGTTTTTGGGAAAAAGCTACCTCGGTATGTTTCTGTCTTACAGGCGACTGTGGTAAAACGTTGCTGGTGTCCTCTGGTTATGTTAGTATTTCTTGTGTCCTCCTACTTTAGCCCCCTCTGTCAGGACTGCTGTCCTGCTAGTCTTTAGCCCCCTGTCCTGCTGTCCAGTAACAGTCCTGCTACTTCAACCCCATCTGTCCTGCTACTTCAGCCCCCTCTGTCAGGACTGCTGTCCTGCCCCCTGTCCTGCTGTCCAGTAACAGTCCTGCTACTTCAGCCCCCTCTGTCAGGACTGCTGTCCTGCTACTTCAGCCCCCTCTGTCAGGACTGCTGTCCTGCTACATGTACTTCAGCCCCCTCTGTCAGGACTGCTGTCCTGCTACTTCAGCCCCCTCTGTCAGGACTGCTGTCCTGCTACTTTAGCCCCCTTTCCTGCTGTTCAAATAATCTTTAAGCTTTACCCCCTCTTTATTTCCTGCCATGCCAATATCAATGCCTCAAGCCCCCTCTGTCCTGTCCTGATTAACCTCCTCTGCCCAAGTGCCCAGTCTGACCGTCATGATTGTGGCGCCCGTGTGGCGCAGTGGTAGATCACTCGGCTGTCAAACAATGGGTCCCCGGTTCGTATCCCGGTGTGCCCAGAGACATGTCCGGACTTGCGCCCCGATATTGTGCCCTTCGGAAAGGCACTTTTCTCACTTCACTCAGGTGTAAATGAGTACCTAGCTCGTCTAGGGTTAGGGACCTCCCTCGTGTTTGGGGAGAGCCACACCCCGCGCACGTTAAAGAACCCACCACACCTTTCCAAAAAGAGTAGGGGCATGCCCGGGTGTGCAATGGTCCAAACCTTACAGTCTGGTCTGGGATGACATCTTGAAAAGGTGATAGTTCACCTGTTATGTCAATCCTTCCACAAATGTGGTAAATCGAAATAAATAAATAGATAAATAAATGATCCTCCATGTCCAAGCGTCTAGTCTGATGTCATCATCCCCTTCCTCAATTTTAATTTTGAACAGCAAATCATGGACTGATCGATCTAGAGCATTGATTCACATCGTATTACTTCTTGATTTTCAGAAGACAGCAGAGCTGCACACAACTGAAGAATGTAGTTTCCACTTCCATGAAGAGTGTGTTCAGAGGTTCAGGTATCTGTGCTTCTGTAGGAGTTTGGACAGGCTGCTCGCTGTCAATCTTACAACTTGCAAGACTCAAAGCTGCTGAACCAGTGTATCCAACAGCAAAGCTGCAAGTAAGAATGTGTAGAAAATAAGACCTGTATTTCTTTGTTGTTAGCTGTGGCTATTATTATCAACACCCTCTCAATACATAGTGCACAAGATTGATAAAGGTATGCGTTGATTGGTTGCATTCCTTGCACCTTGATTGGTTCCTAACAATTCCTGTCAACAATATATTAGCAGGAACATCCTAAAAACACAAAGAAAGTCTTATTTACAAGATCAACTGCCAGAAAAATTTCATCTCAAAAATGAAAGCAATCTTATTGGCAGGCCTATAGGAACACCCTGTCAAGAACACTAGGTTACGTTGGTAGCAATAAGATGACCATGCCTGACTTCTGATGATTGAATTTGCCGCCTCCTTACTTGACCTGCAGCCCCCTGACCCCAGCACCCTGACACACGAGTACCTGATGAGGTCAGCGGCTGCGCTGACGGTCGACTCCGCCATCACCCTGCTGTCCCAGACAACCTTGGCCACCATCCACCTGGAGCAGGAGTATGCCAAGGTAGTGCTGCGTACCTAAACGTAACATTAGGTACAGGTACCGGTACAGCGGTTTAGGTACCTGTACCTGAACAATTTGAAAAAGCAACATGTGTTCTTCTGAACTTCTTCACTAATGACAAAAACACAAATAAACTCTTTTCAATTTGTCAGTATCTTTATCTAAAGACCATAACTAGGTTCCTACTGCCAAACTCCCTTGGCCTTGCTATCAAAACTCCCGGCCTGCCTGAATGATCTGTTGCATATTAGTTACATTGTACGCTGTTCAAAGGTATCACTTTGGTCACGTTTGGTGTTGCATATGAGATCAGGAGATCAGTAACAAAATAAGCACACGGTACAGTACTGGTACTTCATGATCCGGTATTTTGGACCTGTACCTAATCAATTTTTACGGTACAGTACCGGTCCGCAGTACCGGTCCGCAGCACTAATTTGCCAAGGTCAACCTCAAAACTTGTACGAGGGCCTGCATGCCATTTTTCTGTGAGGCGAGCTATTTTAATTTGATTCACCTTTAATTGCAGCCGCCCATTCTACTTCAAGTTCAATATGAACTAGAGTTCCTCGAACACATTATCTTCGCCAAATAATCAAGCCTTATTATGGATAGTGATTCATATTTGCATGCTTTGATATCACCCCCTGAAAATTTGATCATACACCATGTGCTGTTTGTAAGTTTTGAGGGGGGGGGAGATAGGGTTAAAAATCATTTGGTGGTACAGGACTAGTGTACAATGTAAGTGTCTTGTGTGCTGATATATGTTAAAACTGGTCATGAAAAAAATGAGTATGTTGAAATTATGGGCCCTCAAAGGTTTGAAATTGCAGTGTTGTAAGTTGAATGTGACGATGAAATGGTGCAGTCAATATATATGAATAAGAATAGAATAAACCTTTATTCCATGTCATACACATTTTGAAAGACATAGTAAATGTGGCTTTACCGTACCTAGCAGTGGTGCAGTTTTGGAGCTCTCTATTAAAAGCAGAGCCGTGTTTTTGACGTGTTTTTAGGTGTTTTGTAGGGCTTTCTATTTTGTCCCCTTTTCGTTATGTCGCCAACGTGCTTTGGACAAACATGCCTAAACTAAACATGTGAAAAAACAGCGGGACCCACACCTCTGCTTGGAGAGCAGTGCTGTGCTCTATTTGTTTATTTGACCTACTTTCCCAGGCCATCTGTTTGTAAGACCTGTTTTCGGGGAAACCGTCACATGTTTCAGGGTCCCAATATGAAATACATCAAACTTTCCTTACTAATTATGCCAATTATATCCTGATTCGCATAATTTGTCGTTTATTATGTAAAGCACCATCTGAGCTATCTGAATACCAAACGTCAAGACGATCTGTCGACCCCTTCTCAAGTTATTCATGTCCGAAGGTCAAAACAAAAACACCCACTGCAGTTCCAAACAAGACGCTAGGGGGCCAAAACTTTCACAACTTACTTCCTATAGCATAAACTATCTACCACACAAAAATCATGACCGTAGCACTTTCAGAAGATATGCCCCAAAATTTTGAAGCTCCGCTGCAGTACCTTAAGTACCCGCTAGAAGGCCCATTATCGAACTTGACCTTCCTTTGTGTAAACCCTACCCATCCAGTAAATATCATACAGATCCATCAACAACTTCTCCAGTTATGCTGGCGACATACAGATACAGATCCACACAAAGCCGGCTGCAGTACCAATGGAAAATGCAAGGAGAACCATTTTTGAACTTGACCTCCGTATTTACAACATCTACACACTTGCAAAAAATGATGAAGATCTATCAACGTTTCCGTCACTTTTTTTGCCTACATACAAACACAAAAAAATTCAAAGTCCGCTGCAGAACTGTTGAAAAATGCAAGGTGAACCATTTTCGAACTTGACCTTCCTTTGTACAACCACTACACACCTACCAAAAATCATAAAGATTCATCGAAGCTTTCTTGAGTTATGCTCCTGACATACATACAGACCCACCTAACAGATTTTTCAACCGAAAACATAATCTTCCCCGAGTACAAGTACTCGGCGAAGATAATTAGCCTTGTCTTCGTGAAGCATATTATTGATCACATTGATTCTACTTAGCACAAAATTGTTAAGGGATGTCCCCTCAACTGGTCGTAGCAGCCTCACAGTTGAGCTCCTGGTTCCAATTAGTTGGTAACTGGGAGACCTGGTACAATACTGGGTCAGGACATTTCAGCTGGAACTGCACCCATTTTTGGGAACAGATGTAAAATTGGGGTCCCATAATTGAGGAGGTGCATCCAACATGTTGAAGGGGATGGGCTAGCAACCCCCTAGCTTAATTGAAAAATTGTTCGTTTTGCAAAGTTGAACACCAGATTGCCCAAGTCACAATATTAGGAACATCCAGTCGCGTTGCTTTTGGTCGCCTAGTTACTTATTGACCTATCCAAATCTAGTGACTATAGTAAGTGCTCAATGGTTTCTACCCTGCCTTAATCCGTATTTTGACTTTCCGTTGTTTTCTCACGAATGAAATAAGAAAGAACTGCAGTTATACTGAATATTGATAGCTGGGCATGAAAAATTCTAAATATGGTAATGTCATCAACTTTTATTGCGCCGAATATTTTTAAAGAGAAAATACAGCACTTTTGGTACATACCACTGCAATGAAACTATGTTTTCCATGTGCATAATGACAAAAGCTACAAATGTATGTTCACACATCTTGATATCTACTAATTGTTTTAATATCAAGAAATGAAATATTTTGCCAAATCAAAAAAGTAGTTCATTTACTAATAACTACGGACAATTAGTAGATATCAAACATACAATGTATGTCTGAGGCATTAATATTAGGACAGCAGGAAAGAGGGGGTTAAAGAATTATTTGGATATCAGGACAGGTCAGGACGGTCAGAGCTTGAATCTGAAATTCTATAGCTAACTTCAAAATTCGAAACAAAGATTATTTTTTCTCACACTTTGTAGTATTGACTTGACTTGTCAAGACGTGGACCAAACCCCTGAAATCTTCGTCAGCGAAGAAAAGCCAGAGAGAGAGAGTTGTCAAGAATATATTGTATACTAGTGTCCAATAGTACACCTCCATACATGTAACGTTACTTATCCCTTCACAACTATCTAGGTGCACAGGTGCACTCACAGTAAAAAAATAGGTGCACAGCTCCAGTTTTGGGTGCACAAAACGTGCATATGCA